>NW_028270162.1:1093822-1254120 GCF_037043375.1 Chiloscyllium plagiosum | reverse complement strand
AAAGCAGAGAAGTGATATTAAACACATATTGAACCTCGATTAACCTCATTCCAAAAAGGAAGAAAGATCCTAGGAGGAGGCATGGGTGGCCGTGGCTGATGAGGGAAGTTAAGGAACATATAAAGTTAAAAGAGAAAAAGTATAACATAGCAAAGATAAGTGGGAAAACGGAGGACTGGGAAGCTTTTAAAGAACAACAGAGGATTACTAAGAAGGAAATACGCAGAGAAAAAATGAGGTACGAAGGTAAACTGGCCAAAAATATAAAGGAGGATAGTAAAAGCTTTTTTAGGTATGTGAAAGGCAAAAATATGGTTAAGACTAAAATTGGGCCCTTGAAGACAGAAACAGGGGAATATATTACAGGGAACAAAGAAATGGCAGAAGAATTGAACTAGTACTTCAGATTTGTGTTCACTGGGGAAGACACAAGCGATCTCCCTGAGGTAACAGTAGCTGAAGGACCTGAACTGAAGGGAATTTATATTTGCCAGGAATTGGTGTTGGAGAGACTGTTAGGTCTGAAGGTTGATAAGTCCCCGGGGCCTGATGGTTTACATCCTAGGGTACTGAAGGAGGTGGCTCGAGAAATTGTGGATGGGTTGGTGATTATTTTCCAGCGTTCGATAGATTCGGGATCAGTTCCTGCGGATTGGAGGGTGGCTAATGTTGTACCACTGTTTAAGAAAGGTGGGAGAGAGAAAGCAGGAAATTATAGACCAGTTAGTCTGACCTCAGTGGTGGGAAAGATACTGGAGTCTACTTTAAAGGATGAAATTACGACACATCTGGATAGTAGTAACAGGATAAGTCAGAGTCAGCATGGATTTATGAAGGGGAAATCATGCTCGACTAATCTTCTGGATGTAACTCTGAAAATGGACGAGGGAGATCCAGTAGATGTAGTGTACCTGGACTTTCAGAAAGCTTTTGATAAAGTCCCACATAGCAGGTTAGTGAGCAAAATTAGGGCGCATGGTATTGGGGGCAAAGTACTAACTTGGATTGAAAGTTGGTTGGCTGACAAGAAACAAAGAGTAGTGATAAACGGCTCCATTTCGGAATGGCAGGCAGTGACCAGTGGGGTACCGCAGGGATCAGTGCTGGGACCGCAGCTTTTTACAATATATATTAATGATATAGAAGATGGTATTAGTAATAACATTAGCAAATTTGCTGATGATACTAAGCTGGGTGACAAGGTGAAATGTGATGAGGATGTTAGGAGATTACAGGGTGACCTGGACAGGTTAGGTGAGTGGTCAGATGCATGGCAGATGCAGTTTAATGTGGATAAATGCATGGTTATCCACTTTGGTGGCAAGAACGGGAAGGCAGATTACTACCTAAATGGAATCAATTTAGGTAAAGGGGCAGTACAAAGAGACCTGGGTGTTCTTGTACACCAGTCAATGAAGGTAAGCATGCAGGTACAGCAGGTAGTGAAGAAGGCTAATAGCATGCTGGCCTTCATAACAAGAGGGATTGAGTATAGAAGCAAAGAGGTTCTTCTGCAGCTGTACAGAGCCCTGGTGAGACCACACCTGGAGTATTGTGTGCAGTTCTGGTCTCCACATTTGAGGAAAGACATTCTGGCTATTGAGGGAGTGCAGTGTAGGTTCACGAGGTCAATTCCTGGAATGGCGGGACTACCTTATGCTGATAGACTGGAGCGACTGGGCTTGTATACCCTTGAGTTTAGAAGACTGAGAGGGGATCTGATTGAGACATATAAGATTATTAAAGGATTGGACACTCTGGAGGCAGGAAACATGTTTCCGCTGATGGGTGAGTGCTGAACCAGAGGACACAGCTTAAAAATGCGGGGTAGATCATTGAGGACAGAGATGAGGAGAAACTTCCTCACCCAGAGAGTGGTGGCTGTGTGGAATGCTCTGCCCCAGAAGGCAGTGGAGGCCCAGTGTCTGGATTCATTTAAGAAAGAGTTGGATAGAGCTCTCAAGGATAGTGGAATCAAGAGTTATGGAGATAAGGCAGGAACAGGATACTGATTAAGGATGATCAGCCATGATCATATTGAATGGTGGTGCAGGCTCAAAGGGCAGAATGGCCTACTCCTGCACCTATTGTCTATTGTCTATTGATTAGACTATACGTGGAGTAATATATGCAGTTCTGGTCATCACATTGTAACAAGGATATAGAGTCCTAAAGTTAACGGTTCATACAGCGTCGAAACAGACCCTTAGGTCTAGCTCATCTACACTGACCAGACATCCCAATCTGACCTAATCCCATTTGCCAGCATTTGGCCCATATCCCTCTAAACCCTTCCTATTCATATGCCCATCTAGATGCCTTTTAAATGTTGTAATTGTACCAACCTCCCCCACTTCCTCTAACAGCTTGTTCCATACACACATCATAAAAAGTTTCCCTTCAAGTACCTTTTAAATGTTTCCCCCCTCACCTTAATCCTATGCCGTCTAATTTTGGACTTTGCCTCCCTTATTCACCCTATCTATCCCCCTCATGATTTTATGAACCTATGTTAGATCATTCCTCAGCCTCTGATACTCCAGGGATTAAAAGCCTTAGCCTATTCAGCTTCTCATTATAACTTAAATCTTCCAATCCTGGCAATGTCCTTGTACATCTTCTGTGAACCCTCTCAAGTTAACAACATCCTTCCTACAGAAGGGTAACCAGAACCGAACACAGTATTCTAAAAGTGGGCTCACCCATGTCTTGTACAGCTGCAAATTAACATCCCAGCTTCTATACTCAGTGTTCTGACCAATGAAGGCAAACTTGCCAAATCTTATTCAGCATCCTGTCTACCTGTGACTCCACTTTCAGGGAACTATGCAACTGCACCTCCAAGTCTCTATTCGACAACACTCCCAGGGCCCCTCCATTAACTGTATATCAAGATAGTGGAGTAAAAATGATTCACAAGGATGGTACTGGAACTGAGAAGATATTCTTAGCAAGAAAGAGTAAATAGTCTAGGCTCTTTCTTATTTCTAGAAGGATGTTGAGAGGCGACAAATACAGATCTTTAAGATGATTAATGGGACACACAGAGGGAAATGTGTCCAATTCACACCAGAACTAGGGACCATCAATATAAGGTCATCACAGTTAAACCCAATAAGGTATTCAGGAAAGTGTCTTTACCCAAAAAGTTATTGAATTGTGGAACTCATTACCACGTGGAATAGTTGAGGCAAGTAGCATGAGGATATTTAAGGCGATACTTGTTAGGTATATGACAGAGAAAAGAATAGAATGTCCTACTGGTAACATATGGTGAGGAGGGGGTGGAGGAGGTTTGTGTGGAGTAGTAACATTGGTGTGAAACTGTTGTTACACGTGGCCTGTTTCTGTGCTGAAGGGCCAGTGTAACACACCAGATGTGTTTTACAGCCAGTGAAGGACTGTTTGAAGTACAGTTACTGTTGTAATATAAAAATAAACTGGCCAATTTGCACCCTGCAGTTTCTGCAAACGACAGTGGTAGAATGGTCAGATAATGTCATATTTGTAATGTTGATTGAAGGTTTATTATTGTCCAAGATACTGCAATCTTTGAAATGGTGCCATGGCATGATTGATGCCCATTTTAAGGAAAAAATCAAGGCCTTGATTTAACATCTTATCTGAAAAATGCCAGTTCCAACAGTGCAGCACTCCCTCAGTATTGCACTGGAGTGTCAACCTGGATTTTTTGTGCTCAGTTTTGAAACACAACTTTCTGATTCGGTGCTGAGGATGCTACCAACTGAACTACTGCTGATACTGTGTTGCTAAACACAAATAATTTCAAACAAACTATGGCAGTCATATAATTTACATACACAGTTATTCTAATGCTAAATATAGAGCGCGTTAAAGTATAACCATTGTTATTTTCCATCTTTTAGTCTGCTGTTTCTCAGTGTTGATTTTGCTTCTCTAATACAGAATTCAACTGTTCATGAGGACTGGTACGATGTCAGTTCCAAATTTGAAGTGAATTTTTCCCCAGAACTTCAAGAAATTATAATGGAATCCAAGTATATGGAACAATTAGGTTTTCAAATACCACAGCTGGCCAGGAATGTGGGTCTTCAAGAACAAAAGTTTCTCCGGTATGATTTTAACCTAAGAAAATGATAGAGCATTTGGATAATGAAAATAAATGATCTCGGTCTATCCGCATTCTCCCACCTCTCTTTATCCATCAGGATATTTGATTCACAGTAAAATCCTTGGATATTCCCAGTCAGTGTCATTTGTTCAATAACAGATTACAGTCCTCAACATAATGGGCAAAAAACTCCCTTCCTTCCCAAGCATAGAACATAGAACATTACAGTGCAGTACAGGCCCTTCAGCCCTTGCTGTTGCGCCAACCTGAGAAACCAATCTGAGGCCCATCTAACCTACACTATTCCACTTTCATCCATATGGCTGTCCAATGACCATTTAAATGCCCTTAAAGTTGGTGAGTCTACTACCTTTGCAGGCAAGCTGTTCCATGCCACCACTACTCTCTGAGTAAAGAAACTATCTCTGACATCTGTCCTATATCTATCACCCCTCAATTTAAAGCCATGTCCCTTCATGCTAACCATCATAATCCAAGGAAAAAGACTCTCCCTGTCCACCCTATCTAACTCTTTGATTATCTTATATATCTCAATTAAATCACTTTCAACCTTCTTCTCTCTAAAACAGCCTCAAGTCCCTCAGCCTTTCCACGTAAGACCTTCCCTCCATACCAGGCAACATCTTACTAAATCTCCTCTGAACCCTTTCCAAAGCTTCCACATCCTTCCTATAATGTGGTGACCAGAACTGTATACAATGCTCCAACTGTGGCTGCACCAGAGTTTTGTACTGCTGCAGCATGACCTCATGGCTCCGAAACTCAATCCCTCTACCAATAAAAGCTAACACACCGCATACCTTCTTAACAACCTTATCAACCTGCGTGGCAACTTTGAGGGATCTATGTACATGGACACCGAGATCTCTTTGGTCATTGGGGGAGGCAAGGTGCCTCACAGCGCCAGGCACCCGGGTTCGATTCCTGCCTCAGGTGACTGTGTGGAAATTGCACATTCTCCCCATGTCTGCGTGGGTTTCCTCCAGCTGATTCAATTTCCTCCCACAGTCCAAAGATGCGCAGGTCAAGTGAATTGGCCATGCTAAATTGCCTGTAGTGCTAGGTGCATTAGTCAGAGGGAAACAGATCTGGGTGGGTTACTCTTCAGAGGGTCGATGTGGACTTGTTGAGTCAAATGGCCTGTTTCCATACTGTAGGGAATCCATACTGTAGGGAATCTAATCTAGTCTACACTACCATTAGCCCAGTACTCTGCATTCCTGTTACTCCTTCCAAAATGAATCACCTCACACTTTTCCTCACACATTAACCTCTATTTGCCACCCCTCAGCCCACCCCTGCAGCTGATCTATGTCCCTCTGTAACCCACAACATCCTTCAGCACTACCCATAACTCTACCGACCTTAGTATCGTCCGCAAGTTTACTAACCCATCCTTCCACACCCTCATCCAGGTCACTTATAAAAATGACAAACTGCAGTGGACCCAAAACAGATCCTTGTGGTACACCACTAGTAACTGAACTCCAGGATGACCATTTCTCATCAATTACCACCCTCTGTCTTCTTTCAGCTAGCCAATTTCTGATCCAAACCGCTAAATCACCCTCAATCCCATGCCTCTGTATTTTATGCAATAGCCTACTGTGGGGACCCTTAACAAATGACTTAGTGAAATCCGTGTAAACATATATCAACTGCTTTACCTTCATCCATCTGTTTGGTCACCTTCTCAAAGAACTCAATAAGGTTTGTGAGGCATGACCTACCCTTCACAAAACCATGTTGACTATCTCTAATCAACTTATCCCTTTCTAGATATAAATCCTATCTCTTATAACCTTTTCAACACTATACCCAAAACCGAAGTAAGACTCACTGGTTTATAATTACCTGCCTAGCAGGTACATACTTATCAAGGACACACAGTAGCTGTTGCTTGAATAAGCTTCACATTTCAATTGTGCCCATCCCCTGCAGTTTCCTTCCCGATGCTATGCAACCTAAATCTTGCCCAATCATATCATAATTGCCTTTCCCCAACTATAACTCTTTCTCTGCAGTATATACCTATCCCTTTCCATCACTAAAGTAGACATAACTGAATTGTGGTCACTATCACCGAAGTGCTAACCTATCTCCAAATCGAACACCTGGCCTGGTTCATTGCCCAGTACCAAATCCAATGTGGTGTATTTAGACTTCAGTGTGAAGCTGTTTCGTTTCAAGCATGAATCAAAGTGCATCTATGTAGATTTCTTATAGCTTCAGAACATCCTAATGTGGTGTACAGCTAAAACAGTCCTATTTGAGGTGTAGCCACAGTAACTCAAAATGTTTGCATTCTAAATATTACTTGGGCACTTTGAAATACTGCCTTGGAATCATCTTAGAGACCAGATTGGCCCACAGTTTAATGAAAGACAGTGCCATGCCAAAGCACCATTCCCTCAATATTGCACTGGAGTGTTTGTTTAGCTTTTGTGCTTAAGTCTCGGAAACTGGGGCTACAGAACACTACTTTTGAGTCAGAGGCAACAGTGATATGAACTAAACCCATTTGATCCTTATTCAGAGTGGTTAGAACCGGGTATTCCTGTGCATTGAATACAATTCACCTATTTTGGTGCATGAATGATGCAGTATATATTTTACGACTTGTCTCGTTAGGTACACCACTGGACTAAAAAACATGCTAAATCGTTATGCAAAACTGATGGATTCTCTAAGTTCAGCAGAGACAAAACTCATGACAGAACATATTCGAGAGCTTCAACGAGTTATTCGATCAGGTTACAGAAGGCTAAACTGGAACTCATTAGGTAACATCAGTAATGTTGTTCTTTTGTATCAATATTTGGGTGGTCTGAGAACAGCTGTAAGCACTCTGTCATCTCTTTCTAAATGATTTCCAGTAGAAAAATATATTACAACAGAAGTTAGGAGGTGCCCTCTTTCTGCCTCAGCCTTGGATTCCTCTTTACTGTGTTGCCCAGACTTCTTCCTTGTGAAAGACAAATGCATTATATTCATTTAACATCTTATCCATACCCCTACCTTCAACCATCAATCCCTTTCTGATCCCTGATGGGTCCTACTCCTCCTCTGATCATCTGTTTATTATTTATATGTTTCTTGAAGACTTTGAGATTTCCTTTAATATTAGGTGCCAGTCTCCTCTTCATTTGCTTTTTTTTGCTCTTTTAATTCTCCTCATACCTGATGAAGGGTTGACTCTCCTGCTCCTCGGATGCTGCCTGATCTGCTGTGCTTTTCCAGTGCCATCTTTTTCGACTCTAATTCTCCTCTGACTCTTGTGGACCT
The DNA here is from genome assembly GCF_037043375.1 of Chiloscyllium plagiosum. Classification (NCBI taxonomy): domain Eukaryota; kingdom Metazoa; phylum Chordata; class Chondrichthyes; order Orectolobiformes; family Hemiscylliidae; genus Chiloscyllium; species Chiloscyllium plagiosum. The sequence continues at coordinate 1,246,721 of NW_028270162.1, read as the reverse complement.
CTGGTTCTCACACTCCTGCAAGAACAGGTCAGAGACAGGTAATTCTGTGGCAAATAACTTTCTTCCAGACTGCCCAAAGCCTTTTCACCAAGTACAAGGCACAAATGAGAACTATGATAGATTGGTCTGCACTTAACCTGGCTGAGTGCAGCTTGAACAACATTTATAGAATGATGGAATTCCTAAAGTGTGGAAACAGGCCCTTTGGCCCAACAAGTCCACAGTGATCCTCCAAAGAGTAACCCACCCAGACCCATTCCCCTACCTTATTACTCTACATCTACCCCTGAATAATGCAGCTAACCTATGCATCCCAAACACTATGGGCAATTTAGCATGGCCAGTTCACCTAACCTGCACCTCTTTGGGTTGTGGGAGGAAACTGGAGCACCCAGAGGAACATGGGGAGAATGTGCAAATTCCACACAGGCAGTCACCTGAGGATCGAATAGATTGTGGGTCCCTGGCTCTGTGAGGCAGCAATGCTAACCACTGAGCCACCGTGCCAAGGAGCTTCACACCATCAGAACAAAGCAGCCTGTCTGATTGGCACAGTGGCTCCCATCCGCCACCTTTAGCATTCACTCTTTTCACAGTAGATCTGTGCATCAAAGAAATACGCTAAGGCTCCTTCAACTGTACCTTCAAAACCTATGTCATATTTTACCTCGAAGTACAAAGGCAGCAGATTCATGGGACACCACCACCTAGACATTTCCTTTTCAAGACACACTCTATTCTAACAGAATGATGTTGAAGTTCCTTCATTGTCATTAGGTCAATTTCTTGAACTGTCACTTTAAGAAAGCGTTCACCACCTTCTCAAGTACTTAAGGAAAGACAATAAATACCAAGTATGTTACATCTTGTGAATAAATATTAGAAAAAAATCTTCTGCTTCTAAATTTTGAAGAATTCCAGAGCCATCTGCTTACTCTATGGCTGTTGGAAGAAGAGTAGCTGCAGCAGGTTGGCAGCTCTTGTGCTGTCTTACTTGTGAGTCAGTCACCTGCACTTTTCCCAAGAGTAGAGCAGAAGGTTTGCCTTGAATGTTAAAGCCATCAGAGATCCTTGCAGCCTACCACAGCAAGACCTATGAACAGCTGGTCCTGCAGCATCTGTGGCCGTCAGTGTAATGCAGGCTTTACACTTTGTGTCTCAGGATCTTTGCAAAGTGTAGATGGTGTTATTTGACAGTCTGTGTTCCATGGCTGCATCTAATATGTGACTGAATACTCTCTTTCCCAAGGCCAGTGACTTTATAGCACTGTCCCACAAACATCAGACAGCTATGATAGGGTGAAATAAAAAGTGAGCAGAGAAATAAATGAAACATTTCACGCCAAATATGGTAATTTTAGACTTGAAAAGTTAATTCTCTTTCTGTCCCCACAGATGCTGCCAAACCTGCTGTCTTTCTCAGTACTTTCTGACTTCATTTCAGATGTGCAGCAACTACAGTACTTTGCTTTTAAGATATGGAAATATAAGTTTAATTGGAAATTAAAACAGTTGGTATCATTATAAAAGCTTGATTTGTTCACTAATGTCCTTTGGTGCTGGAAACCTGCTCTCCTTCTCCAGCCTGGGCCTTTTAAATGATTCAGCTCTTACAATGTGGGAACCACTAATGTTTTTTCTGCATACATTCCAAAACGGTTCTGTAAGACAATTGTAGTAAGCATTATCAACAGATCAAAAAGGTGACCCACTGCCCTATTCTCTGTGCAATTATGGTGGCAATAAATGCCGACCTTGATAGCGAAACTCATATCTTAAAAATGAATAGGTCTGAATGACTGTCAGTGGTCAGCAGGAAGTGGGTGTCAGCTGTGCTTTCTTCAAATTCAGGCTGTGATTGAGTGCTCCCAGGAAACCTGCAAGCAATTACACTGTAAAATTGTCATGAGAAACATTGTCTCCCCATGAGTTTCTCTGTTTTAAAGTCACAAATGGTATAACTAGAGATATGATGACTGTTGCTCTTGAAAATAATAAAATGAACAATGTGACCTAGGAGAAAAACATGCTTTATATTTAATGGATATCAAAAATGCTACTACTATATGATTTAGTTTGATTGTTATTTTCAATAGGTATTCATGATTATCTTGGTCGCTGTGAGCAAGCAATTGGAAAATTTGAATCCCTTGTAAATCAGATCCACAAAAATGTCAGAGATATTGCAACTAAACTTGCAGCAATAGAGTCGGCAGATCTCTTTAAAAGGCCACCACCCAAATCAAAAGAAGATCTTGCAGGTATTGTAGAATTATTTCAAACTTTGGAAAACAATGTTGCTAAGATGTAAAATTTTCACAGACAAAGTGAAATATTCTGGTTGTTTATGTTAGGAGTAAAGGAGTTTTACGAATACGTAGAACAGGAACGAACAAAAGATATCTTGAATTTAGTCAGTAAATATAAAGCTATTGGACCTCTGCTGACAAAAATGGAAGGTCTCGTTTTCCACACCAATACCGGGAAGGCATCAAAAATGGCACTGTACTACAAATTCTGGGAGCACAGAGTTTATGACTGTCTCGTCAAAATGATTTTAAAGTATGTATAATTTTGTTCTTGAAATGAATGGAAAGGTAAATACTGTGAGACTCTGAATGTAGAAACTCATTTAACAAAACAGTAATTTGGATGCATGAAGGGGTGCAGTTTGTTTCTTCTCCTGCCACATAAATTTCCTTGTGAGAAAATGTACTTATTTTGTGTGATTCTTTTTTAACACTTCAATTTTATTTCTATCCCTCTCTGGTCTTTATGATTGAGAGAAGTGGGGGTGATTTGATATTGGATTTATACTAGTAAAATAATTATGGTTTCTGTCACAATGTTAAGGGAAAGGTATCATAGTTTTGGTTTATTGATTAGTAATTCAGAGACATGAAATCTCTACGACTTTATGAACTAATGATCCAAAAACATTTTTTCAAATCCAACCATGGTAACTGGGAAGTCTAACTTAAATTAAATAGATCTAGAATAAAACGCTAGTCTCAGGATAGTGATCCTAAAATTATTGAGTTGTCACTCAAATCCTGAGAGGGACTTGGAGTTGGACAGGAGGAATCCAGTTGTCTTAGTCCAAGTTGATACTAAGACATTGATAAGACTGGCAAGGAGCTTCTGTTGAAAGATTTTGAAAGTTTACTAGGTAACCAAAAAAACAGAAGATCGTAATAGAATTGTTTGATAAGGTTCCCCATGGTAAACTAATGGAGAAAGTGAAGTCACATGGTGAGCAGTGTGTTCTTGCTCAGTGGATAGAGAACTGGTTGAGTAACAGGAGACAGAGAGTAGTAGTTGAAGGGAGTTTCTCGAAATGGAGAAAGGCGACCAGTGGTGTTCCACAGGGGTCAGTGCTGGGGCCACTGTTGTTTGTAATACACATCAATGATCTGGAAGAGGGCATTAGTGGTCTGATCAGTAACTTTGCAGATGACAGAAAGATTGGTGGAGAGGACTGTCAAAGCATACAGGAGAATATAGATAGACTGGAGAGTTGGGCGGAGATAGAGATAAACTTTTTCCCAGAGTGAGGGATTCAGTAACGAGCGGTCACACGTTCAAGATGAGAGGTGAAAGGTTTTACACAGAGGGAGGAAGGGGCTTGGAACGCACAGTAAAGGCAAGCACAGTGGATTCATTTAAGGTGCATCTGGACAGATGCATGAGCAAGTGGGGAGCAGAGGGAAACAGATGCTTAGGAATTGGGCAATAGCTTTAGATAGTGGATTTGGATTGGCTCAGGCTTGGAGGGCTGAAGGGCCTGTTCCTGGACTGTAAGGTTTCTTTGTTCTTTGTTGAATAATCTCAAGATTACCTTCTACCCTTCGCTAGTGGTAGGGGACTCAATAGTTAGACGGATCGACAGGAGATTTTGTACTCCCGGAAGGTATGTTGCCTCCTCAGTGCCAGGGTCCGGAATGTCCCTGATCTGGTTTACAGGATTCTGAAGGGGGATAGTGAGCAGCCAGAAATCGTGGAACATATTGGCACCAATGATGTAGCCAGGAAAAGGATTGAGGATCTGAAAAGTGACTACAGAGAACTAGGTTGTAAGCTGAAGAGCAGACGAGTAGAGTAGTGATCTCAGATTTGCTCCTGGTAGCTCGAGATAGTGAGGTGAGGAACAGTCAGCGAATGCAGCTTAACATGTGGCTCCGAGGCTGGTGCAGGAGGGAGGGCTTCACAAACTTAGACCATTGGGATGCCTTCTGGGGAAGGTGGGACCTGTACACGCAGGACAGGTTGCACCTGAACTGGAGGGGCACAAATGTCCTGGGTGGGAGATTTGCTCGTGTGATTCGGGAGGGTTTAAACTAGATTGGCAGGGGGGTGGGAATCAGAGCCCCATGTCTGAGAAGGGAACAGTTGCAGATTGGGCAGTGACAGGATGTATTGAATCAATCGGAAAGGTTTCTTACGCAATGAAACAAAGAGATCAGTTAAAGTGTGTTTGTTTTAATGCAAGGAGTGTCAGAAATAAGAGTGATGAACTTAGAGCATGGATCAGTACTTGGGGCTATGATGTTGTGGCCATAGCGGAGACATGGATTTCACAGGGGCAAGAATGGTTGCTTGATGTTCCAGGGTTTAGAATGTTTAAAAAGAACAGGGAGGGTGGAAAAAGAGGGGATGTAGCATTGCTAATCAGAGAGTGCATCAGAGCTACAGAAATGAAGGTTGTTGAGGAAGGTTTGTCTACTGAGTCAGTATGGGTGGAAGTTAGGAACAGCAAGGGAACAGCCACCACTTTGGGGGTTTTCTACAGACCCCACAAAAGCAGTAGAGAGATTGAAGAACTCATAGGTGGGCAGATTCTGGAAAAATGCAGATGTAGCAGGGTTGTTGTTCTGGGTGATTTCAACTTTCCCAATATCGACTAGAACCTCCTCAGTGCAGATGGTTTGGATGGAGCCGGTTTTGTCAGGTGTGTTCAGGAGGATTTCCTTCCTCAACCCTGTAAGAGCCAACACTTTGTTAGAGAGATGTATCAAATTCTTGAGAACTTAACATGTATTGAGTTTGAATTTGCATGCATGTAATGTAGACGGACACTTTATGTTTACCTAAATCTGGAAACTTGATGTGCGAGTTGTGAAATTGATAGTAAATAGGAAGTGCTGGACGTCTTAGAAATAGAAAGGTGTATAAAGCTCTAGGACTTGATCTTGTGTATGCCAGAACTTTGTGGAAGTTTAGAGAGGAATTTGCAGGGCCCCTTGTAGAAATATTTGTATCATTTATAACGATGGGTGAGGTGCCAGATGACTGGAGATTGGCTAATGTTGTGTCTTTGTTTAAGAAGGGATGTAAGGAGAAGCCTGGGAACTATAGACCTGTGAGTCTGACTTTGGTGTTTTACACAGAGAGTGGTTTGTGTGTAGAAGGAACTTCAAGAGGGAGTGGTGATTGTGGCTACAGTTACAGTGTTTAAAAGATATTTAAATAAGTACATAAATGAGAAATATTTGGAGGGATATGGGCCAAGTGCAGACAGGTGGGTCTAGTTTAGTTATGGTTGGCATGGACTGGTTGGACTGAACGGTGTGTTTCTGTGCTGTATGACTCGATGATATTATCCTTGCTAGTGGTGCCCACGTTATGTGAATGAGCAGTTAAAGTCTGCAATCCCTAACTCCATCATGAGAACAGGGGTGTGCTGTGATTAAGGAGGACATTCACCAACACTGGTTCAGCCCAACTATGAAGGTTTGGAAAAAAATGGGACTTTATTAGTGCCACAAGTAAAACAAATATTTTATTCTCTCATGGGACATAGATGTTGCTGGCTAGCCAGCATTCATTGCCCATCCCTAGGATAAATGGCTCTGAAGTTGAACCTGAAAAGTGATACTGCAGTTGTTTTTACATTTGTTCATGTCATGTTTAAAGTTATTAATTGTCTCTCTGCAGAAATCTTCAACAGATTAATGTTTCTATTCTTGGATCCAATCCACTATTCCAAGTTGAAGTTCACCTCTCTGCCCCTGAGATTGTCCTAAAACCTACAGCCCCTGAAGTTTATCAGCTGACTCTCCAGAACATAAAAGACTGCATGGAAACAACTAAGGTTAATTAAAATTGGATACTGCTGACAAAAGGCACTCTTTGTCAGAGCTTTTCATCTTGCACTCATCAGGACAATATTTAATATCAACAAGAAGGAGAACAGCCTTTCTAGACTGTATGAGCAGGATATGCTGACTGGTTAGTTGGCAAATGGATTTGAGTGATAGAAGCATTGCTGAGGAGAATGCATCGAGATTATGACTGACAGTTGTCTGAGTGCAAAATGAACAATTTCAACAAAATGTGTGCTCTTACAAAATTACATGTAGTTTATAATTTTTAGGAATTTCTTATCATTTAATGTGCTGTCTTTCAGGTGGATTCCAAATTCTCCTACTATTTTAATGGTACACTGTGATCTAGGTCTCAATACCCCCTTAGCTGGGCTCTCTGTAATGTGGAGTCATCTGGGATAGTAGAGGGTAAAATGAGCACTGTTCCTTTTGTTGAGAAGGAACACATTTGAAATAATAGAGGATATCACCATGATGTGACCAAGTGAATTTAATTATTGGGTCATTCTTGAGTCTTTGTCTTGGTATTTACCTATAATTCCTTCCTGCACAAGTTCACTCTACATTCTAGCAGTTCATGCACAGAATTGGGTAAATCAATCAATCTCCCAACCCAAATGCATGTTTTGTTAATTTCAAGGAACAGGAATTTCAAATGATTGAAAGAATAAAAACAAGAAAAGGAGCAGTATCAAACCATATGGCTGGTCAAGTTTGCTTCCCCATTCAATGTGATCATGACTGACCTTGGGCTACAACTCCACTGTTCTCCCTGCTCCTCATATCCATTAATTTCTTGAAAGGCCATAATCTGTCTATCAACTAGTTTGATTGTTTTGACTCTTAAATGTAATTTTTTAATTGTATTTCTTTCATATATTATAGCTATTTGTACGGTGGATGCATGGATCCTGCATTGAATGTTCACCACAGTATGTTGAAGGAGATGATGAACCGATCATCTTCAGTTTTTACAGTGACATTTCTCAGTATCCACAGATTATAGATCAAGCTGTTTCTACCAGTCAAAATCTTCAAAAACTTCTTGGTTCTTTAAGCAAGTATCTGAATCGTTGGAAGAAGTACAGATCCTTGTGGAAGATGGACAAGTCTATTGTTGTGGAGAAATTTGCAGCAAGGAATCCTTCTTGCGTTAGTTATGATGAGAAGTTGCAGTTTTACACCAGAATCAGTGAGGAGGTGGCAGAGCAGCCAATGATGAAAGATGAACAGTGTATTCGGCTCCAGTTGCGACCCTTGGCATTTAGTGTCCAAGAAAATGCAAACTCATGGGTACATTCCCTTGGGTATTGTCTAAATGAATCTGCCAAACGGGAACTCTATACCCTGAGAAGTGAGCTAGAGGTAACTTTAATTTAAATTATTACAATTATATTTTAGTTTAAAATATGCTTCTAAAATAACACAAAGGTTAAGCCCTGAGCAAAAATTGTAAAGTGAGGAGTTGTGGCCTTGATTGTTTAAACATCACATATAAAACTTCTAGAACAGTTCTACTTCTCATGTAGTGACAAAGTGTATATATACTGTGTAACCTTTTCTTATGAAGCAACAATGTTGATTATTGCTAATTTGGTTTGTGCGGAGAAGGTAGCCTAGATGATAGGGAAATCATATTGTTCATAAATTTTTATGACTCCTTTAAATAGGCAACACATCAGATTCTTTTGTGCATCTAAAACCTTACTAAAGTAATGTATTTTCAATGAAATGTGCTATTTTGTGAATAAATATGCACCACAATATTAGAATTTAAAACATAGATACTGGCCATTCATCTCGTAGAACATAGAACATAGAACAATAGCGCACAGAACAGGCCCTTCGGCCCACGATGTTGTGTCGAACATTTGTCCTAGCTTAAGCACCCATCCATGTACCTATCCAATTACCGCTTAAAGGTCGCCAATGATTCTGACTCTGCCACTCCCACAGGCAGCGCATTCCATGCCCCCACCACTCTCTGGGTAAAGAACCTACCCCTGACATCCCCCCTATACCTTCCACCCTTCACCTTAAATTTATGTCCCCTTGTAACACTCTGTTGTACCCGGGGAAAAAGTCTCTGACTGTCTACTCTATCTATTCCCCTGATCATCTTATAAACCTCTATCAAGTCACCCCTCATCCTTCGCCATTCCAATGAGAAAAGGCCTAGCATTCTCAACCTATCCTCGTACGACCTATTCTCCATTCCAGGCAACATCCTGGTAAATCTCCTCTGCACCCTCTCCAAAGCTTCCACATCTTTCCTAAAATGAGGCGACCAGGACTGCACACAGTACTCCAAATGTGGCCTAACCAAGGTCCTGTACAGCTGCAACATCACCTCACAACTCTTGAATTCAATCCCTCTGCTAATGAGCGCTAATACACCATAAGCCTTCTTACAAGCTCTATCCACCTGAGTGGCAACTTTCAAAGATCTATGAACATAGACCCCAAGATCCCTCTGCTCCTCCACCTTACTAAGAATGTGGATTAGTGGTGCTGGAAGAGCACAGCAGTTCAGGCAGCATCCAAGGAGCTTCGAAATCGACGTTTCGGGCAAAAGCCATTCATCAGGCCCGGGGGACTTGTCTATCCTCAAGTTTTTCAAAATGCCCAACACATCTTTCTTCCGAACAAGTATCTCCTCTAGCTTACCAGTCTGTTTCATACTCTCCTCTTCAACAATACGGTCCCTCTCATTTGTAAATACTGAAGAGAAGTACTCATTCAAGACCTCTCCTATCTCTTCCGACTCAATACACAGTCTCCCACTACTGTCCTTGATCGGACCTACCCTCGTTCTCGTCATTCTCATGTTTCTCACATATGCATAAAAGGCCTTGGGGGTTATCCTTGATCCTACCCGCCAAAGATTTTTCATTAATAAACATTCCTAATGAAGGGTTTTTGCCCGAAACATCGAGTTCGAAGCTCCTTTGATGCTGCCTGAACTGCTGTCCTCTTCCAGCACCACTAATCCAGAATCTGGTTTCCAGCATCTGCAGTCATTGTTTTTACCACCTTACTAAGAACCCTACCATTAACCCTGTATTCCGCATTCTTATTTGTCCTTCCAAAATGGACAACCTCACACTTGACAGGGTTGAACTCCATCTGCCACTCCTCAGCCCAGCTCTGCATCATATCTAAGTCCCTTTGCAGCCGACAACAGCCCTCCTCACTATCCACAACTCCACCAATCTTCATGTCATCTGCAAATTTACTGACCCACCCTTCGACTCCCTCTTCCAAGTCATTAATAAACATTACAAACAGCAGAGGACCCAGAACTGATCTCTGTGGAACTCCACTTGTAACTGGGCTCCAGGCTGAATATTTACCATCTACCACCACTCTCTGACTTCGACCGGTTAGCCAGTTCTCTATCCAACTGGCCAAATTTCCCACTATCCCATGCCTCCTGACTTTCCGCATAAGCCTGCCATGGGGAACCTTATCAAATGCCTTATTAAAATCCATGTACACTACATCCACTGCTCTACCCTCATCCACATGCTTGGTCACCTCCTCAAAGAATTCAATAAGACTTGTAAGGCAAGACCTCCCCCTCACAAATCCGTGTTGGCTGTCCCTAATCAAGCAGTGTCTTTCCAGATACTCATAGATCCTATCCCTCAGTACCCTTTCCATTACTTTGCCTACCACCGAAGTAAGACTAACTGGCCTGTAATTCCAGGGGTTATCCCTATTCCCTTTTTTGAACAGGGGCACAACATTCACTACTCTCCAGTCCCCTGGTACCAACCCCGTTGACAGTGAAGACGAAAAGATCATTGCCAACGGCTCTGCAATTTCCTCTCTTGCTTCCCACATAATCCTAGGATATATCCTGTCAGGCCCGGGGGACTTGTCTATCCTCAAGTTTTTCAAAATGCCCAACACATCTTTCTTCCTAACAAGTATCTCCTCTAGCTTACCAGTCTGTTTCATACTCTCCTCTTCAACAATACGGTCCCTCTCATTTGTAAATACTGAAGAGAAATACTCATTCAAGACCTCTCCTATCTCTTCTGACTCATTACACAGTCTCCCACTACTGTCCTTGATCGGACCTACCCTCGTTCTCGTCATTCTCATGTTTCTCACATACGCATAAAAGGCCTTGGGGGTTATCCTTGATCTTACCCGCCAAAGATTTTTCATGCCCTCTCTTAGCTCTCCTAATCCCTTTCTTCAACTCCCTCCTGGCTATCCTGTATCCCTCCAATGCTCTGTCTGAACCTTGTTTCCTCAACCTTATGTAAGCCTCCTTCTTCCTCTTTACAAGACATTCAACCTCCCTCGTCAACCAAGGTTCCCTCACACGACCATCTCTTTCCTGCCTGACAGGTACATACATATCAAGGACACATCGTATCTTTTCCTTGAAAAAGTTCCACATTTCAACGACATCCTTCCCTGACAGCCTATGCTCCCAACTTATGCTCCTCAGATCTTGTCTTGCAGCATCGTATTTACCCTTCCCCCAATTGTAAAACCTACCCTGTTGCACGCACCTATATCTCTCCATAAGTCGGTGCCATTTGCTGTTTCATAATTTTAAAATTCATTCATATAAAGTGGGCATAATTGGCGGGGCCCAAGAAAGTAGTGGTGTGCTCCCTTTTTGAACTGCTGCAACTCACTCGGTGTAGATACCCTCAATGCCAGAGTTTGATCCCAGTGACAGTCAAGGAAGGACAATATATTTTCCAGTCAGGGTAGAGGAGTGTTTATCTCTCAGTTTATCTTGTGCCTCACTAAGTGGTCTTTCTCATGTCCCAGTTTCTCATCTGTTATTTTGTTTCCATGGGATAGATTAGATTAGATTCCCTACAGTGTGGAAACAGGCCCTCTGAAGAGTAACCCACCCAGACCCACTTCCCTCTGACTAACACACTTAGCACTATGGGCAATTTAACATGGCCAATTCACCTGACCTGCACATCTTTGGACTGTGGGAGGAAGCCGGAGCAAACCCACGCAAAGACGGGGAGAATGTGCAAACTCCACACAGACAGTCGCCTGAAGCTGGAATTGAACCTGGAACCCTGGTGCTGTGAGGCAGCAGTGCTAACCACTGAGCCACCGTGCCGCCCCACTATTTAGTATACTTTACAATTTCTTTTTATGTAAGTTAAGTTTAATTTTGTTGTCTGTTTCTTAACTAATAATTATTTTAACTTATTTTCCAACCTTTTTATGTTCCCTTTGTTCATCTGTTTATTTATTGTCTGTGTATTTGAATTAGTGGGTTTACTTTAGTTTCACTTTTATCCTGTCCACATTTATCTATAATATTTAATTGTTAGTGCTGTCCTTAGAAGATTATGGCAAACTTCATGCACTGTTTGATGTCTTCGCTGAGGCTAAAGAGCTGGGTCCCTCCTTACCAGACTATGTTTAACTCCATGATTATCCAGAGGAGAATGAGATTTAAGAGGAAACAGTGTCCATTTTGCATTTCTTAGATGTCTCAATAAAAATTCAAAGTAATTAATGTATAGTTAATAACCTGTTATATATCAACAAACAGGGAGTCCAGAACTAGAGGGCATAGGTTTAGGGTAAGAGGGGAAAGGTATAAAAGACTCTTATGGGGCAACTTTTTCACGCAGAAGGTGGTACGTGTATGGAATGAGCTGCCAGAGGAAGTGGTGGAGACTGGTACAGTTGCAACATTTAAGAGGCATTTAGATGGGTATATGAATAGGAAGGGTTTGGAGGGATATGGGCCAGGTGCTGGCAGGTGGGTCAAGATTGAGTTGGGATATCTGGTCAGCATGGACGGGTTAGACCGGAGGGTCTGTTTCCATGCTGTACATCTCTATGACTATGATTCTATGTCTTAATGCATTAGATTGTTTTAATTTAATTAATTTCTTCAGAAACATTCTATTATAAAAATTTCACACTGTCAGAGCCAATATTTTTGGATTTGTAATTTTTGACTAATTTTCTTTTATCATTTACAGGAACTTTCAGTTGCTCTAAAGAGAGCTCCAGACTCATTGGAGGATTTGAAATACGTACTGAGTACAATTGCCAAAATTCGATCCATGTCTTTAACTGTAGAGCTGCGATTAAAGGATAACCAGGAAAGATATCGGACCCTAGCAATGTATAATATCTCTGTGAGTTCACTCCTCAGATTTTTCTCTTGTGAATGCTATGGTTTAATTTTCTTCATCATTTAGCCATTAATGTCTGTGTTAATTAGCATTAAATGGACGACTCCAAATGTAGTCTGTCTTAACAAAAACATATCAGGTGAGATACTCTACCGTTCCAGTTACTTAGTGTATCTTCAATCACAAGATGTGCCCATTACAGGCTTGGCCAGCATTTATGGCCCAGTCCTAATTACTCTGAAGAAGTTGGTGGTGAGCTGCAATCTTTAGAGTGAGGGACACACAGAGCACTATTAAAGAGGGATTTACATTGCTTCAACCTAGTGACAGTGAAGGAATGGCAATATATTGCTGTACTGAGTGACTGGCAAGACATTAGGAAGCTCAGAGGAACAGAGTGATTTTGGGATGTTTGTCCACCTGAAGGTGGCAGGGCAGATTAATAGAGCAGTTAAGAAGGCATATACGACACTTGTCATTATCAGTTGTGGGATAGATTCTAAGAGCAAGGACGTTATGTTGGTAACAATACCAAAGAACTGTGGATACTGGAAATCAGAAACAGAAGCAGATATTGCTTGAAAAACACAGTAGGTCTAGCAGCTTCTGAGGAGAAAAAGCAGAGTTAACGTTTCAGGTCAACTGACCCTTCCCCAGAACTGATTGTAAGTAGAAAGCAGTTGGTATATATGCTAAAGATGGAATTGGGGACTATGGGAAGGAGTAAACAATAAGTGGAGATGCATCCCAGAGAAAGATAAAGAAACATTTGGGCAGACTGGAATGTAAAGATCATCTTGGGGAAATCAGTAGCTGCTAATGGGGACCATTGGTGGCTGACAATGGATTATTTGTGGTAGCTGCCCATATGATAACAAGGCCTGGGGTGTGTCAGTTGGGATAAGGACATGGGAGGAGATGCTAAAGCCCTAAAATTGTTGAGCTCAATTTTGAGTCCAAAAGGCTGCAAGATTCTAGTGCAGAAACTGAGGTGCTGTTATTCCAGTTTGCACTGAGATTATGTTGGAGATGTACAAAATGTAAGTTAGGTCATAGCTGGAGTTATGTGTGCAGTTCTGGTCTCTGCACTATTAGAAAGTTATAATTGTATTGGGGTTGATATTGAGGAGATTCACCAGGATGTTGCCTGGAATGGAGCAGTTTAGTAATGAAGAGACACTGGACAAGATCAGGTTATTTTCTTTAGAGCAGAGAAGGCTTGGGGCAAAGGGGTGGGGGGCACCTTATTGAGGTCTATAAGACTGTGAGGGCCATGAACAGGGTGGATAGAGTTGAGAGGGTATGGGTAATGAATGCTCATCTAGTCAGTGATGCTCACATCCCATGAATGAATAAGAACTAATTCAATTTCAGACAGATGGCGCCTCACAGGCACGAAGGTCAGTGGGTTTCACCATCACTGTTGAATTTCCCCAGGTGCAAGTCACCAATCAAGGCACCAAGTGACTGGCCAGTTAGATTCATCAACAGGAAGGACATACACTCCATTCATGTGCATGCGTGCTTGCTTTTCTAGAAACTGCCACCACTGTTTCATCTCTGATAATTCAAGATGTCACAGCTTTTCATTCTATCTGCTAATCTCCATGAATGGGTTTTAGAGGTTAAGTGGTATTTTTGAAAAGATGTCTATTCGTTCGTGTTTGGCACTCTGTAATAGTTCCACAGAGATGCTGAAGCTGAAGCCATCTGCCCACTAGGATTATCAGCAAAGAGACCTTTGGCCTCTGTAGTTATTATCCTGGTACTTTATCTGGTTGAGTGTTGCCAGGGTTGGAGGATCTGAGCTACAGGGAGAGGCTGAACAGGCTGAGACTGTTTTCCCTGGAGCGTCGGGGGCTGAGGGGTGACCTTAGAGAGGTTTACAAAATTATGAGGGGCATGGATATGATAAATAGGCAAAGTCTTTTCCCTGGGGTCGGGGAGTCCAGAACTAGAGGGCATAGGTTTAGGATGAGAGGGGAAAGATATAAAAGATACCAAAGGGGCAACTTTTTCACGCAGAGGGTGGTATTTGTATGGAATGAGCTGCCAGAGGATGTGGTGGAGCATGGTACAATTGCAACATTTAAGAGGCATTTGGATGGATATATGAATAAGAAGGGTTTGGAGGGATATGGGCTGGGTGCTGGCAGGTGGGACTAGATTGGGTTGGAATATCTGGTCGGCATGGATGGGTTGGACCGAAGGGTCTGTTTCCATGCTGTACATCTTTATGACTCTATGAGTGGCATATGCAGTGCACGTCTACAAGGTTGTCATGCATTTTGATCACTGCACTCTCATTTATGAACTTCTGTAATTAGGCTGCGTGATATGATGACTTATAAAACTTTTCACTTTTGTTTTGTAAAAATACATGCTATTCTGTTCTATACCATAGAAGTGTAAACCTTGAATACAATGGATTTACAGCTGGTCAGAGGATCAGGGGTAGCAGAAGCTGGAATAAGAGAAAGAAGTAGACAAGGAGAAGGAGGGAGGTATAAATCACTCAGGTGCCTAGCCTCCCAGGGATGTTGCCAGGTCTGATGTGGCCCTGAGGGATTCATGTAATGCCATCAACATCAGTAAATATCTAATGTAAGCACATTCCATTAAACCCTTCTAAGCTAGGCGGATGGCATTCTCTGGAACTTATTTTGAATTGTCTGTGAACACACTGTCATTGAAGAGGTAATGTTGAGTAGATCCACACAACTGCCAATGGAGGATGTATACCTGTGCAGAGGTTTAACTTTCTAATCAAGAACCCTTTCTCCTTTCATTAGTTCATTTCTCTTCTGTACCACTATTAATAAAAGGAAGTTGAAATGCTAGCCTTCAAGTGTCTACATTTACATATTGTTCAAAAAGTGAAAGTTTGCACAGTTACAATTCAAACAAATCCCAATTACCTACTCATTACTCTGCCTCATGGAGATATTTCTGCTATTGATCACTTCTTTTACCTGTCTCCTTGTGGATGAGATAGAGACAGCCTGTTCCCTAGTTTCTGGTCTGGCTGAGATGTGTGTGGCAATTATTCTTGTCATGGAGGTACCAATGAGGACCTGAGGAAACTCCCATAATGTGGGTTCAATCTGTTAGTGCTATCTAAGTAGAGATCTTACATCTGTGTAAGACTATGTTCTTCAACTTTTGAGAGGGACTGCCCATTGGTGCATTCTCCTGAATGCGTGAGAGACAAAAAAAACAGCAGATGCTGGAATCCATTGTAGAAGAAGTCAATGTTTCGGGTATAACCTTTCTTTAGGAAGAATGTTGACTTCTCCACCTCCTGATGCTGCCTGGCTTGCTGTTCTCCTTCCAGCCTCCTGCTTGTCTGCTTTGTCCTCCTGAATGTTAGCAACTTAAAAAAGATCATTTTTAAGTGTTTCTTATTATGTCTTTCCTCATCAGACGACAGAAGAAGAGAAAGATTTACAACAGAAAATTAAGATAATCTGGGAAAATCTGTTTGATGAGGCACGTAAGATTGACCGCAGCCTAGGCACTGTAAAGAAGAAGTTCACTAAGGTAATTAATATTACTGCTCATTTGTTTCCTGTACTTTGTTACTGTTATCTTTGTTATCTCCAAAACTCTAATGCTAACCTGTCAGTCTCCCAGCTTCCACTCTCTAAAATTGCGCTGACCCAAATCTCTGCTCTTCTAAATCACAATGAGTCCCATTTGTTCATCTGTCCTGTACTTACTGATCTACATTGACTTCCTGTTCAGGAATAAGATTTTAAGATTCCCATGCTTGTTCTGAAATTCCTGTATAGCCTTGACCTTCTCTATATTCATGGCTACAGCCCTCTGAGTTATCTGCACTTTTTCAATTTGAGAAATCACTATTGTTAGTAAGTCTTTAGCCTCTGTAACTCCCTCCCTAAACTTCTCTACTCCCTCTGCAGGGAGGAGAGAAACAGGGCATTTGAGGGGTGTGGTGTATTGGTAATGATTTGAATTTGTGAAGATGCATGAAAACATGCTTGGGTTTGCAGAGTGAAACTGTCTGTGAAACTTGCTAAAATGATAGCCAATTTCTTGTCAGATCTAGTCCACTGACTTTATGTTGTTCTGTAAGTGCCAACAAATTTCATATGTGTACCTTTCTCTTTCATTGATGTTATTTGAATAAATACTTAATTTATTTGTTTGTTTTGGGAAATGCGTGCCAGCAGCAGAATTGATATTTACTGCCTATCCTTAGCTGCACCAAAACCAGTGGTGGACCTATTCCATGAACTCAAAGAGTGTGGTGCTGGAAAAACACAGCTCGTCAGGCAGCACCTGAGGAACAGGAGAATCGATGTTTCAAGCATAAGCTCTTCATAAAGTCGATTCTCCTGCTCGTTGGATGCTGTATGACTGGCTGTGCTTTTCCAGCACCATACTCTTTGACTCTGATCTCCAGCATCTGCAGTCCTCACTTTCTCCTATTCCATAAACTGCTGAATCCAAATGATGTCAGAAATCCTACAGCAGTGTTAGCCCTGAAATGGGCCTAATGGCCAGCTTCCACACTGTAGGGATTCTATGATCTATGAAATCCCAGTATATCCATCCAGCAGCAATGGGTTGAAATTATTTCAGACTTCATTGCATTTTTGCTTACACAACTGTATCAATACTTATCTTTATGAACTTCCTGTTAATTCTGCACCCAGTGAGGCATTTTTTTCCTGTTCAATCTAACACTATCTAAAGTAGTTTTCATTATTGGATTTCAGACCACTATGCAAGAAATCAAAACATTTGCATCAAATCTTGCTGCTTTTGCTTCAAGATTCCGACAGCAAGGCCCAGGTTCTGTGGGAGAAGATTTGGATAGAGGTTAGCGAACCAAACCCAGCAACTAAGCTTATGCAAACCGAAAATTGTGCTCTATAAACGTTGTAATGTAATTAATTTTCTCAAAGAATTAACTATACAAAGGGATTAAGTTGGGAGTTTTCATAATCTTGCTAATTCCACTTACATTAATTTTCAGTGATGCGTGTAACTTTTTATTGAATCACAGAATGGTTCAAATGGATATGGCACAGAAAACATTTTCAATCCTTCAGCTTAATGCCATGGCTTTTCCATTTTCCCACCCCCTCAAAAAGATATTCTTCTTTAGATAATTAGTAAATGCCCTTTTGAAAGCTAAGGACAAGAGGGCAGAGCCTCAAGATTAGAGGAAGCAGATTTAGGACTGAATTGAGAAGGAACTTCTTCACCCAGAGTGTTGTAAATCTATGGAATTTCTTGCCCAGAGAAGTAGTTGATGCTACTTCAGTAAAAGTTTTTAAAGCTAAGGTAGATTTATTTTGAACAATAAAGGAATTAAGAGATACCGCGAGAGCGCGGGTAAGTGGATCTGAGCCCACAAAAAGATCAGCCATGATCTTATTGAATGGCGGAGGAGGCTTAAAAGGCTGGATGGCCTACTCTTGCTCCTAGTTCTTATGTTCTTATGTCCTAAGACTGAGTCTGCCTTCGGGTGGTGAAACATTAGTGTAGGGAGGAGGTATAATCAACATAAGGAATAGAATTCATGCTCTGAAGTTGTTTGGCTCAATGTGGAATCCTAAAACCTGTAAAGTGCCAAAGCAGAAAATGAGGTGCTATTCCTGTAGCTTGTACTTGTCTTCACTGGAACAGAGTGGTAGATTTAAGACTGAAACGTTAACATGAAAGCAAAATAATAGGTAGAAAACGGAGAATTGTGGAACTGACATAAATTGTCAGAAAAATCACAAATGTAAGTGGGAAGATAGTAGTCAAGGTCAGGGTCATTCTTACAGACAATGTAGATATGTTCTGCAAATCAAACCTCATAATAACCTGGTCCAATCATGTAGAAAGTGGTAGAAAGTGCTGAATTCCAGAGAGGAGGTGAGAGTAACAGCACATTCAACTCGTTCAACCTATGCCTCTAGTTTTGGACTCTTTATACTCTTAGATAATTTTCTTCACTGTCCATGATACTACCAATTTTGGTGTCAGATGCAAATGTACTAACCATGCCTCCTATATTCTTATCCAAAGCATTTTTATTAATGACCAACAACAGAGATCCAGCACCAATCCTTGAGGCCCACCACTGTTCACAGGCCTTAAGTCTGAACAGCAATCCTCTACCATCATCCTCTGTCTGCAACCATCAAGCCAATTTTGTATCCAATTGGCTAGCTTTCCCTGGATCCCATGTAATCTAACTTTGCTAACCAGTCTACCATGGAGAACCTTGTCAAGGGCCTTGCTAAACTCAACGTAGACAATGTCTACAATTTTGCCTTCATCTATTTTCTTGGTCACCTCTTCAAAAAACTCAATCAAGTTTATAAGCCACAATTTCCCTGCATAAAACTATGCTGACTATCCCAAATCAGTCCATGCCTTTAGATCCTGTCTGTCACATTTCCCTCCAACAACTTGCCCACTACTGACATCAGGGACACTAGTCAGTAGGTCCTGGGCTTTTCCTTGCAGCTTTTCCTAAATAATAGCACAACATTAGTTACCCTTCAGTCTTCCAGCATCTCCTCTGTAGCTGTTAATGATACAATATCTTTGCTAGCTGCCTGCAATTTCTTCACTAGCTTCCCATAATGGCCTGAGCTATACTTGATCAGGCCCGGGGAACTTATCTACCTTTATGAGTTTTAAGACCTCTTCTAGCACCTCCTTGTCTGTCATGTGGACTCTTTGTAAGACATCACAATTTATTTCCCTGAATTCCTTGGCTTCCATTGTCCTTCTCCACAGTAAATACTGATGCACAATATTCGTTTAAGATTTCACCCCTCTCCTGTGGTTCCACACGTAAATGGCTTTGTTGATCTTTAAGGGACCCTATTATCTCCCTAAATACTCTTTTGCCTTTAATACTTTGCTTGTAGAATCCTTTTGGAACCTTTTCTGCCATAGGTATTTCATGTCCCCTTTTTCTTCCTGAGTTCCTTCTTGGATGGACTCCTACATCCCTGATACTCCTCAAGGGATTCATTTAATCCCAGCTGTCTAGACCTGACATATACCTCTTCCTTTTCTTGACCAGAGCCTCAATATCACTAGTCATTCAGTGTTTCCTGCTCCTGTTAGCCTTGCCCTTCACACTAGCAGGAACATGTTGTCCCTGAACTTTCACTATCTCGCTTTTGAAAGCCTCCCTCTTGCCAGACATCCTGCAAGCAGCCGCCCCCAATCAACTTTTGAAAGTTTCTGTCCAATACATCAAAATTGGCCTTGACCCAATTTAGAACTTTAACTTGTGGACCAGACCTATCCTTTTCTAAAACTATTTTAAAACAAATAGAATTATGGTTATTGGTCCCAATGTGCTCCCCCACTCACACCTCAGTCACTTGTCCTGCTTTATTTTATAAGAAGAGGTTGAGTTTTGCCCCTTCTCTAGTAGGGCAATCTACACATTGATTGAGAAAATGTTTTTGAACACACTTAATAAATTCCTCCCCATCCAAACTCTTAACACTATGGCTGTCCCAGTATATATTTGGAAAATTAGAATGCTGTCCTGTGATTGCGGAGATTAGAATGAGGTCAGGCAGGTAGACCTTATAGAGTATGAGTTCTGTGATTGGGGTTGATGACCTGGTCCAATCAGGGATCCCCAGCTGCCAGACATAAAATGGAGTGTCAGAAATACTGTTCACTCTATAAAGCGGCTCTGTGCTAGCTTGGTTAGTGTCATGTACTACGCACATGTAAATAAAAGGTGACTTGGTGATAGGATGCCATCCTTTGTGGAATTATTTCAATTACAATCCTGTTATTCTTAAAGCTATCTGCAATTTCCCTACATATTTGCTCCTCAGTTTCCCACTGACTACTGGGGGGCAGATAGTATGACTCCATCAATGTGATCACTCCTTTCCTATTGCTCAGTTCCACCTACACCTTCACTGAATGATCCCCAGGAATATCCTCATTAAGTGCTGCCATGATGTCTTCCCTAACCATAAACGCCGCTCCCCCTCCTCTTCTTTTTTTCTTATGACGTCTGTACCCCGGAACAAAATGAACTGCCAGTCCCTACCTCAACCACATTTCTGTAATATCAATGATATTCCAGTCCCATGTTCCAAACCATGCCCTGTATTATTCTGCCTTAACTGTCAGGCTACTTGTATTGAAACAAATGCAGTTTAGTTCATCAGCCTTCACTTGTTCTCTGCCATGCTGTTGCCAGCCTTGTCAGTTTAACTTACTTGCTTTAACTTCTGTATCAGCCTCAACCTTCTGTCTTGTCTCACTACTCCTTAGAGTCCCATCCCCTGCCAGACTATTTTAAATTGTTTTAAAATTGTTCAAAGTGAGAATGAGTTCAGCCCAGTAGAAGAGGCTGTGGTTGATGGGGGACTATTCAGGCCTCCTTTTAAGGAAAACCCAGAGAACCTTCAGACCATCCTGGATGGGGGAATGAATGTGTAGAAGGATTGTGAGTGCATTGTTAAGAGGATGGCCTGAAAACTAGGGATTGTGGAATCAACATAAATTGTCAGAAAAATCACAAGTGTAAGTGGGAAGGTACTGGACAATGAGGGAAAAGCAAGTGTCAAGAATGGAAGAAATAAATTCAGTGGGGCAGGAACAGGTTGAAACAATGGGTTTGCCAGAGCATCCTGTCTAGATTTTGGGAAGGAGGTAGAGGTGGACTTTGTGGGATCATGGTCCAGGTGTAGATTGGAAGAAGTGTCTGAGAGTTGGTACTCAGCTCCTGCCAGTTAGAGATCTGTGCACCATCCAGTGACAGCACCCCTCCTTATCAAGAGGTTTGATAACCAAGTTAGGTTTAAACCTGAGAGAACAGAGTGCAGCAAGTTCAGAAGGAGTTGAAAAATGTGTTGCTGGAAAAACACACAGGCCAGGCAGCATCCGAGGAGTAGGAGAATTGATGTTTCGGGCATAAGCCCTTCTTCAGGAATGAGGCTGGTGTGCCAAGCGGGCTGAGATAAAAGGTAGGGGGGAGGGAATTTGGGGGAGGGGCACTGGGAATACGATAGGTGGAAGGAGGTGAGGGTGATGGTGATAGGAGAGGGGGTGGGGGCGGACAGGTCGGGAAGAAGATTGCAGGTCGAGAGGGCGGTGCTGAATCCGAGGGTTGGGACTGAGATAAAGTGGGGGGAGGGGAAATGAGGATGCTGGAGAAATCTACATTCATCCTGTGTGGTTGGAGGGTTCCTAGGCACAAGATGAGGCGCTCTTCCTCCAGGCGTCGTGTGGCCAGAGTCTGGCGATGGAGGAGGCCAAGGACCTGCATTTCATTAGCGGAGTGGGAGGGGGAGCTAAAGTGTTCAGCCACGGGGCGGTTGGGTTGGTTGGTGCGGATGTCCCAGAGGTGTTCCCTGAAACGTTCCGCAAGTAGGCGGCCTGTTTCCCCAATGTAGAGGAGACCACATCGGGTGCAGCGGATACAGTAAATGATGTGTGTGGAGGTGCAGGTGAATTTGTGACGGATATAGAAGGATCTATTGGGGCCTTGGAGGGAGGTGAGGGGGGAGGTGTGGGCGCAAGTTTGCATTTCTTACGGTTGCAGGGGAAGGTGCCGAGAGTGGAGGTTGGGTTGGTGGGGGGTGTGGACCTGACGAGGAAGTCGCGGAGGGAGTGGTCTCTCCTGAATGCTGATAGGAGTGGAGAGGGAAATATATCCCTGGTGGTGGGGTCTGTCTGGAGGTGGCGGAAATGACAGAGGATGATATGATGTATCTGGAGGTTGGTGGGGTGGTAGGTGAGGACCAGTGGGGTTCTGTCCTGGTGGCGATTGGAGGGACGGGGTTCAAGGGCGGAGGTGCAGGAAATGGAGGAGATGCGGTGGAGAGCGTCGTCAACCACGTCTGAGAGGAAATTGCGGTCTTTGAAGAAGGAGGCCATTTGGGTTGTTCGGCAGTGGAATTGGTCCTCCTGGGAGCAGATGCGGTGGAGGCAGAGGAATTGGGAATATGGGATGGTGTTTTTACAGGGGGCAGGGTGGGAGGTGTAATCTAGGTAGCTGTGGGAGTCGGTCGGTTTGTAGTAAATGTCTGTGTTGACTCGGTTGCCCGAGATAGAAATGGAGAGGTCTAGAAAGGGGAGGGAGGAGTCTGAGACTGTCCAGGTAAATTTGAGGTCGGGGTGGAAGATGTTAGTAAAGTGGATGTATTGTTCAGTCTCCTTGTGGGAGCACGAGGTAGCGCCAATACAATCATTGATGTATTGGAGGAAAAGGTGGGGGTTGGTGCCAGTGTAGCTGTGGAAGATGGACTGTTCCACATATCCGATGAAGAGGCAGGCATAGCTGGGGCCCATGCGGGTGCCCATGGCTACTCCTTTGGTTTGGAGGAAGTGGGAAGATTGGAAGGAGAAGTTGTTCAGGGTGAGGACCAGTTCAGTTCAGTTCAGCTGGTACTCCAGCATCTGCAATCCTCACTTTCTCCAAGTTCAGAAGGACACAGGTTAGAGTGGGGGAGGGGAGAGAAGCAATGAAAACAGCTGATTGCAGGTTGACAATTCTCAATGAAGAGATTAAATGTAGAGAAGAGACCAGAGAGAGGACTCCCGCTAAAGGGAGAGTATTGGAAAGGAGTGAAAGTGTTTGTCAAACAAGGAGAGCATTGTTGTCCAAATAAGTGGGCATGGAGACAAAGGCACTGAAAAGGTGAAGCAGTAACATAGTGCTAATGTCACCAGATTCGTAATACAGAACCCCAAACTAATGCTGTGGGAACTTGGCTGAAATGGAAATGGAGACCAGGATAGCTTTGAGATAGCATGAGGTGATGCTGATGGAGAGAATGGTTGAGAATATGCAAGTGGACACATGGCACTGAGCATGGATCTCAGGAGGAATTGAGAGCAGCTGTCTGAGGAGTATTCTATGTCTCGGTGATGCCAATAATCCTGGTAGATTTGATCGTGAAGGATGGAATTTCAGCTGAAATCCACTTGGGGTGGCTGGGGAGGTGCTGGAAACAGTCACTGAGGAAGGAGATGTGGCTGTGTAAATGAGTGGAATAGATAGCGAGGGTGCTCAGATCAAAAGAAAGGGAGTACTAATAGGTAGGAAAGGAGAGATACAGTCCATGCCACAATTTATGCTCCCAATGAACATCCTCCTGTCCACTTCATTTCAACCTCTGAACACCTCCTTCTATTCCTTTCCCCCTTGTAAATAAATATTGCTTCTCATTTATATTCAGGAAAAGCTGCCAATTTCACAATACTGTTTATTTGATCATTGTTTAATGCAGGGCTTGAGATCTTGGGAAAATTTGAAAACGAGGTGGAAGAATTTGAACGAAACCGTCAAGAATTGGCGAATGCTGAAAAGCTTTTTGATCTGTCGATTACAATGCACCCTGAGCTGCTGTCACTTCAGAAGGAAATTAAAGGCTTGCGACTGATCTATGACATTTACAAGGCACAGCGGGTATGTTTGTATAGGTTAATTAAAGTATTCACATGCTGTCTAATAATATGCGCTGTATTGGAACTATGGAGTATGTGACTATTGCATAAGCTTTGTCTCTTGGGAAAATCTGTTGTGTCTGAAACCCCAGTGATTTCAAAAGACTTGCATAATATCTAGCATAGTACTGTATTTCTGCATCATCCCACACAAAGAAATTCAATAAAAATTCACTGATGACATAGCACAGTTAAGTGTTAAGAGATGGAATCATGAAAGAAAGGATATTGATTTCTTGCTCTGCTCAGCTGACTTGCTAATGAATTCATCCATGGTGCTGAAGTGGAGATAAAGTATCGTCAGCATCTCCAGCATCTGCAGCCCTCACTTTCTCCATAAAGTATTGTCAGTAAAGTAAGGGGCTCTCACTCTGTCAGATACATGCACTGACTGATACTCGATCAGGAAAAGCATTGAATATGGTGTTGTAACCATACATTGGACGTGAGAAGATGGTTTTGTTTAAAATGTCTTCCTAATTCAAGGTAAACTGGAGTAAGGAAAAGGAACATGTGACGTGTTACAGGGTGTACCTGACAATAAGTCTCTGTTGCGATATGGCTATGGGGCCCAGGTTGAATGCACATGCCAGATTTAGCACCTGATAAAAAATGACAGAGCAAATAATTTACCCACATTTAGATGTGCAGACTCTCAGACAGTTTGATTCATAAAACCCCTGAAAACAGTGAGAAAGATTGGAGAATACCAGCTGCTGTGAGTAGCAGGGAAAAGGCCATTCTCTATTAGCTAGCATGCAGAATGCCGGCGCAAGCTTGACCCTGTAGAAGATTTGGCAAGAACCTCACCAGTGTGACCATTCAGCTGATTAGGGGATTCCGAGAAAGCTGAGGGAAACAACTTCAAACAATCATAGGCTGTCATGACTCAGCAAAATGAGGGAAACATATCTTTTGGAAGCTGGAGGTAACATTAAATTGTAAAGACTAAAGGCAGAATTGTCTACTGCCTTGAGCGACATGCGCAATGGCAAGAAAATTGGGAATGTATGAAGACATGATTATAAATAGGTTAAGTAAATCACTAAAAATCTAGCAAATGTGAGAAAATGTGAAATTATCTATTTTATGAGGAAGAATTAAAAAAAGTATTTAAAAGGTGAGCGATTTCAGAGCTCTGAAATGTGTAAGTACATAGGCATAGTACTGCATGAACTACAGAAGGTTAGTATGTAGGAACAGTCAGTAATTAGGAAAGTAAATAGATTATTATTGTTTATTGCATGGGGAATTGAATATAAAAATATACGGTTATGATTCAGATGTACAAGGCATTGGTGAAAACACTTCTAGAGTGATGAAGATAATATTGGTCTCCTTATATAAGAATGCATGTAATGCTTTTGATATAGTTCAGAGAAGGTTTGCCAGACTAATACTTGCATTGGGGTAGTGGGGGAGAGGTTGGTGGTGGTGATAGTGTTTTGGTCATCTTAGGGAGAAAGAGTGAACAGACTAGACTTGTATCTGCTGGAGGTCTGAAGAGTAAGAGGCAAATTAATTGAAATATGTAAGGTCCTGAGAGGGCTTGAGAAGGTGCATGGGGAGAGGACATTTTCTCAATGGGATAATCTAGAACTAAGGGTCGCTGTTTAAAAAATAAGTCTCACCCATTTAAGACAGTGATGAGGACTTTTTTATTCCTCTCACAGAATCATAAGTCTTTGGAACTCTCTTCCTGAACAGGCAGTAGAAGCAAAGTCCTTGAATAGTTTCAAGGCAGAGGTAGATACATTCTTGAAAAACAAGAGGGTGAAAGGTCATTGTGCATAGATGGAATATGGAGTAATGAGATTAACCATGATTTTATTGAACATTGGAGCTGAGTGGCCTAATCCTGTTCTTTGTTTCTATGTTCAAAATGGGAAAACTTGTTCTTGTTGTGGTGAGATGACTGAACAAAGCTCATGCTGAGTCAGACAATGAAAAGCAAAAGGAATTTGTAAACTGATTGGATAAAAGTGTCAGTTTTTAAAATCTTTTATTGACATAACTTTAACAAGACTCTTAAAGCAGCTAAAGAGGATTCTGTTAATCAGAAAAACAGTTTGCACAAAAAGAGGCTGTTAACTGCCTCATAATCTCACGGAAAAGGATACTAAAAGTTTAAATCATGGACCTGCATTTGAAGATTAAAGTAAATCTGCATTTAAGCAAGACAAAAACAAATCAGATGTTTGCCTGTTTTAGAATTCCTTTACAGGGTTGGACATCAAAATACCTGGAAACATGGAAGAGAATAGCAATCAGGTGTGAAAAACTGAATTGGGTGATTAAGGGATTGTAATAAAAGGGCAACCAAAATTTCTACATAATATATGTTTTTTTAAAAGAACAGAGAGAATGACTGAATCCAGTGGGTAAGAAACAATATGACAGAGAATTATTTCTGAGTATACAATTTACCTGAGAGCCCATGGAATTATCAGAGAGAAACATAGTTAATATTTCAGATTGATGAAGGCCCATCCTAACATTTCTGATGGAAAGATGCATTCACTCTCTTTCTCTCTCCTTAGTTGGTGCCTGATCTATTGAGTATTTCCAGCATTTCCTGTTTTCATTTCAGATTTTCAATACTCAATCTATTTTGCCTTTCTTTAAACTTGTTGCCATCTTGTAGACTGCTAAAGAGGAATGGTCTGAGACATTATGGGCAGATCTAAATGTACAACTGCTTCAAGAAGGAATTGATGGGTTTCTGAAAGCTTTCAGAAAACTACCAAAAGATGTCCGTAGCCTCTCAGTTGGTTTCCATCTGGAATCGCAAATGAAAGAATTTAAGGAATCCATTCCTTTGTTATTGGACTTGAAAAATGAGGCATTAAGAGACAGGTTAGTTATATTATCTTTTCCAATTCAGATTGCTTCAATCAAAGTTTAAACAGACTTGGTAAACTCAAGCACTCCATATTAGCATGAGAATCAAGCTCCACGTTAGCTCGAATGCTCTACTTTGACTTGAGTACTCCATGCCAGCTGTAATTTAACTCAAATTCTTCATATTCATTTGAGTACTCCTCCATGCTAACTCGAGTACGTCACATTAATTCAAGTACTCCACATCAGCTGTGTACAAATGAACATGCAAATTAATAACAGCTGTAAAGCATTCAGATCCTCTAGCCTGCTCAGTCATTCAATAAGATCGCAAATGATCTGATTGTGGTCTCAATGCCAAATTCCTATCTACTTCTGATACCCTTTGACTCCCTTGTTAATCAAGAATCTACTTTATCTTAAAAGTATTCAATGAGCCAGACCATTTTAACAATGATGTGGAGGTGCCGATGTTGCACTGAGGTGTACAAAATTAAAAATCACACAACACCAGGCTATAGTCCAACAGGTTTATTTGGAAGCACTAGCTTTCAGAGCGCTGCTCCTTCATCAGTTGGCTGTGGAGCAAGTAATAAGACACACAATTTATAACAAAAGATTACGGTGTCATACAACTGAAATGATATATTGAACAAACCTAGATTGCTGTTAAATCTTTCACCTTTTAGAATGGGTTGCAGATTTTGGTTCATTAGTATTTATATCTTAGAACTTCTTGTAAGTCACATTCTCGAGATAACTTAAGGTTTTATTTTTAAAAAAAGTAACATCTCAGCTCAGAAAATGCATTAAAGGTGTGAGGTTAGAGTCTGTCAGTATCCCAATCTCGAGTCAGACTTGTTCTATTCCCAAAGTAGGAATTTATGAAATCTTACTGCCTGAAGATTGAGTGATTTTTGAGCAAAGTAGAGTGTCTACAAATACATTCCTGAAGAAGGGCTAATGCCCGAAACGTCGATTCTCCTGTTCCCTAGATGCTGCCTGACCTGCTGCGCTTCTCCAGCAACACATTTCCATCTCTGTCTACAAATACAATACTGCAAATGCAAATTCACCGCATAGACTTACATGTGTATGTGCGTGCATGAGAGAGTGTGAGTGTGCGCATGTGAGTGTGAGTACATGTGAGAGAGTGTGTGTTTGCAGATGTGTGTGCTTGGTAGAGTGTGTAAGTGTGTGTGTTTGCATGGATTGACTGCCTGCAGATTGAGTGCTTTTTGAGCAAAACAGAATGTGTCTGCAAATACAATTCTGCAAATGCAAATTCCTCCATAGACTTATGTGTGTGAGCATGCATGAGAGAGAGAGTGTGAGTGTGTGCATGTGAGTGTAGTGCGCGTGAAAATGGACGGTCTACATCTGCACCAGACTGGAACTAACTTCCTTGGGGGAGTTTTTATGACTGCTATTGGGGAGGTTAAAACTAATCTGGCAGGGGGCTGGGAACTAGAAGAGAAGACAAGTAAACAGCAAGGTGGAAACTGGAGATTGTAAGAATCATGAACATAGCATTAATAAAGGGAAGATTAGGGAGAGAGCAGATGAACGCAAAAGAACTGGTGGCCTGAAGTGCATCTACTTTAATGCAAGGAGTATAGTGGGTAAGGCAGGTGAACTTAGGGCTTAGATTGGTGCCTGGGAGTATGACATTATTGCAATCACAGAGACTTGGTTGAAGGAAAGGCATGATTGGCAACTAAATGTTCCAGGACATAGATGCTTCAGACAGGACAGGGAGGGAAGTAAAAGAGGGGGTGGAGTTGCATTGCTGGTCAGGGACGATATCACGGCTGAGCTAAAGGAGGACACTATGGAGGGCTTGAGCAGTGAGGGATTATGGGTGGAGCTGAGAAATAAGAAGAGTGCAGTTACATTATTGGGGCTGTACTGCAGGCCTCTCACAGTGAGTGTGAGATAGAAGAACAAATAGGTAGACAGATTATGGAAAGATATAGAGGCAATAGGGTGGTGGTGATGGGAGATTTTAATTTTCCCAACATTGACTGGGATACACTTCGCGTCAGAGGTCTGGATGGAGTAGAATTTGTAAGAAGTGTCCAGGAGAGTTTTCTAGAGCAGTATGTCAATAGTGCGATGAGGGAAGGGGCCATATTGGACCTGGTACTGGGGAACGAGCCAGGACAGGTGGTAGAAGTTGCAGTGGGGGGTTTCTTTGGGAACAGTGACCACAATTCTGTTACTTTTAGAATACTCTTAGACAAAGATGTGAGTGGTCCTAAGGGAAGACTACTAAATTGGGCCAAGGCCAATTTTATCAAAATTAGGCAGGAGCTGGGAAATGTGGATTTCAGCTAATGGAAGGGAAGTCCACATTTGATATTTGGGAGGCTTTCAAAGATAGGTTGAAGATAGTGCAGCATAGACATGTCCTTTTGAAAACAAGGGATAGGAAAGGCAAGATTCGCAAACCATGGATGACAGGAGAAATCATACGACTAGCCAAGAGGAAAAGGGAAGCATACATAAGGTCCAGATGGATAAGAACAGAACGGGCCCTGGAGGAATATTGGAACAGTAGGACCAGTCTTAAACGAGGAATCAAGCGGGTTAAAAGGGGACATGAAATAGCTTTAGTGAGCAGAATTAAGGAGAATCCCAAAGCATTTTATTCTTATTAAGAAACAAGTGGATAACTGGAAAAATGATTGGTCCACTAAAGGATAAGGAAGGAAGGCTGTGTGTTGAACCTGAGAGAATGGGTGAGATTCTGAATGATTACTTTGCATCAGTGTTCACTGAGGAGAGGAACATGATAAATGTTGAGATTAGAGGTAGAAGTTTGATTAGTCTGGATCACGTTGGCATAAGTAGGGAAGATATGTTGGGTAGACTAGAAGTTATTAAGGTGAACAAATCCCCAGGACCGGATGGGATTTATCCCAAGTTGCTGAGGGAGGCAAGAGAGGAAATAGCTGGGGCCCTGATGGATATCTTTGTGTCATCCTTAAACACAAGTGAGGTGCCGGAGGACTGGAAGATTGTTAATGTTGTCCCCCTGTCCAAGAAGGGTAATAGAGTTATCCCAGATAACTATAGATTAGTGAGCTTGATATCAGTGGTGGGAAAGTTGCTGGAGAAGGTACTGAGGGATAGGATCTATTTATATTTAGAAAAGAATGGGCTTATCAGTAATAGGTAACATGGTTTTGTGCGGGGGAGATCTTGCCATACCAACTTAATAGAGGTCTTTGAGGAAGTGACCAAGTTGATAGATGAAGGAAGGGCTGCTGATAAGCTTCCCCATGGTAAACTAATGGAGAAAGTGAAGTCACATGGTGTGCAAGGTGTTCTAGCTAGGTGGATAGAGAACTGGTTGAGCAACAGGAGACAGGGAGTAGTAGTTGAAGGGAGTTTCTCGAAATGGAGAAAAGTGACCAGTGGTGTTTCACAGGGGTCAGTGTTGGGGCCACTGTTGTTTGTGATATACATAAATGATCTGGAAGAGGGCACTGTTGGTATGATCAGTAAGTTTGCAGATGACATGAAGATTGGTGGAGTAGCAGAAAGCATAAGGGACTGTCAGAGAATATACTTAGACTGGAGAGTTGGGCAGAAAAGTTGCAGATGGAGTTCAATCCAGGCAAATGTGAGGTGATGCATTTTGGGAATTCTAATTCTAGAGCAAATTATACAGTAAGTGGAAGAGCCTTGGGAAAAGTTGATGAGCAGAAGATCATAATAGAATTATTTGATAAGGTTCCCCATGGTAAACTAATGGAGAAAGTGAAGTCATATGGTGTGCAGTGTGTTCTAGCTAGGTGGATAAAGAACTGGTTGAGTAACAGGAGACAGAGAGTAGTAGTTGAAGGGAGTTTCTCGAAATGGAGAAAGGCGACCAGTGGTGTTCCACAGGGGTCAGTGCTGGGGCCACTGTTGTTTGTAATACACATCAATGATCTGGAAGAGGGCATTAGTGGTCTGATCAGTAACTTTGCAGATGACAGAAAGATTGGTGGAGAGGACTGTCAAAGCATACAGGAGAATATAGATAGACTGGAGAGTTGGGCAGAGAAGTGGCAGATGGAGTTCAATCCAGGCAAATGTGAGGTGATGAACTTTGGGAACTCTAATTCTAGAGTGAACTGTAAATAGAAGAGCCTTGGGAAGAGTTGATGAGCAGAGAGATCTGGGAATGCAGGTTGCTGCACAGATGGATAGAGTGGTCAAGAAGGCATATGGTATGCTTGCCTTCATCAGACGGGGTATTGAGTATAAGAGCTGGCAGCTCATGTTAAAATTGTACAAAACATTGGTTCGGCCGCATTTGAAATACTATGTACAGTTCTGGTTGCCACATTACCAAAAGGATGTGGATGCTTTGGAGAGGGTGCAGAGAAGGTTTATGAGGATGTTGCCTGGTATGGAAGGTGCTAGCTATGAAGAGAGATTGAGTAGGTTAGGATTGTTTTCATTAGAAAAAAGGAGATTGAGGGTGGGACCTGATTGAGGGCTACAAAATCATGAAGGGTATAGACAGAGTAGATAGAGATAAGCTTTTTCCCGGTAAAGGATTCAATAATGAGAGGTCACACTTTCAAGGTGAGAAGTGAAAACTTAAAGGGGGATACACGCGGCAAGTACTTTACACAGAGGGTGGTGGGTGCCTGGAACGCATTGCCAGCAGAAGTAGTAGAGGCAGGCATGGTAGATTAATTTAAGATGCGACTGGACAGATGCATGAGTAGGTGGGGAGCTGAGGGATACAGATGCTTAGGAATTGGGTGACAGGTTTAGATATTAGATTTGGATCGGCTCAGGCTTGGAGGGCCGAAGGGCCTGTTTATTTTTTTTAGATTAGTTTTAGATGTTTTGAGATTACTTGCAGTGTGGAAACAGGCCCTTCGGCCCAACAAGTCCACACCGACCCGCCACCCACCCATACATTTATCCCTTCACCTAACACTACGGGCAATTTAGCATGGCCAATTCACCTAACCTGCACATTTTTGGACTGTGGGAGGAAACTGGAGCACCCGGAGGAAACCCACGCAGACAGGGGGGAGAATGTGCAAACTCCACACAGTCAGTCACCTGAGGCGGGAATTGAACCCGGGTTTCTGGCGCTGTGAGGCAGCAGTGCTAACCACTGTGCCACCGTGTTCTTTGTTCTTTAATATGACTTGAAAGAAGTTCTGGGATTTACATATTAATGAAGCAAAACCTGACACCCATTTTAAAAGATGAAAGACCTAACAGCAATCTAGGTATGTTTAATATATCATTTCAGTTGCATGACACTGTAATTTTTTGCTATAAATTCTATGTTTTATGATCCTCTTCCACAGCTGCCTGATGAAGAAGCAGCGCTCCAAAACCTAGTACTTTCAAAGAAACCTGTTGGACTATAACTGTGTGATTTTTACTTTTAATAAGGTCACCACTCATTCTTTTAATTCAACAATTACAGGTTCAGTCACCCAATCTTTCCTCATTGGTATCTACATGTACCAGGACAACTGAATCTTCCCCCTCCCATTCCAATTTTCTCTTCAGCCCAGATGAGATATCCTCAACCTAGGCACCAGGCAGGCAACACAGCCTTCTGGACATTTGATAATGGCCACAGAGAACAGTGTCTGTATATTCCCATTACTGCATATTAGTCTGAGTACTCCACAGAGCTTGAGTACTCCACATCAGCTTCAATACTCATAGAGATGTACAGCACGGAAACAGACCCTTCAGTCCAGCTCGTCCATGCTGACCAGATATCCCAACCCAATCTAGTCTCACCTGCCAGCACCCGGCCCATATCTCTTCAAACCCTTCCCATCCATATACCCAGCCAGATGCCTTTTAAATGTTGCAATTGTACCAGCCTCCACCATTTCCTCTGGCAGTTGATTCAAGACACGCACCACCCTCTAAGTGAAAAAGTTGCCTCTTCACCCCAGGGGAAAACTTTGTCTATTTGTCCAATCCATGCCTCTCATGATTTTATAAACCTCTATAAGGTCACCCCTCCCTCTGACACTCCAGGGAAAACAGCCCCAGCCTGTTCAGCCTCTCCCTATAGCTCAAATCCTGCAACCCTGGCAACATCCTTGTAAATCTTTTCTGAACATATTAAAGTTTCACAACATCTTTCCGATAGGAAGGAGACCAGAATTGCATACAATATTCCAACAGTGGCCTAACCAATGTCCTGTACAGCCCCAACATGACCTCCTAACTCCTACACTCAATACTCTGACCAATAAAGGAAAGCATACCAAACGCCTTCTTCACTATCCTATCTACTTGCGACTCCACTTTCAAGGAGCTATGAACCTGCACTTCATGAATTCTTCGTTCAGCAACACTCCCGAGGACCTTACCATTAATTGTATAAGACCTGCTAAGATTTGCTTTCCCAAAATGCAACACCTCACATTTATGTGAATTAAACTCCATCTGCCACTTCTCAGCCCATTGGCCCATCTGATCAAGATCCCATTGTAATCTGAGGTAACCTTCTTTGCTGTCCTCTACACCTTCAATTTTGGTGTCATCTGCAAACTAACTAACTATACCTCTTATGCTCACATCCAAATATAAATGATAAAAAGTAGAGGACCCAGCACCGATCGTTGTGACACTCCACTGGTCACAGGCCTCCAGTCTGTAAAACAACCGACCACCACCACCCTCTGTCTTCTACATTTGAGCCAGTTCTGTATCCAAATGACTAGTTCACCCATGAGATCTCGCCTTGCTCACCAGTCTCCCATGGGGAACCTTGTTGAATGCCTTACTGAAGTCTATATAGATCACATCTACCACTCCTCCCTCATGAATTCTCATTGTTACTTCTTCAAAAAACTCAATCAAGTTTGTGAGACATGATTTCCCACGCACAAAGCCATGTTGACTATCCCTAATCAGTCCTTGCCTTTCCAAATACATGTATATTCTGTTCATCAGGATTCCCTCCCAACAACTTGCCCACCACCGACATCAGGCTCACTGGTCTATAGTTTTCTGGCTTGTCCCTACCGCCCTTCTTAAACAGTGGGCGGCACGGTGGCACAGTGGTTAGCACTGCTGCCTCGCAGCGCCAGAGACCTGGGTTCAATTCCTGCCTCAGGCGACTCTCTGTGTGGACTTTGCACATTCTCCCCGTGTCTGCGTGGGTTTCCTCCGGGTGCTCCGGTTTCCTCCCACAATCCAAAAATGTGCAGGTCAGGTGAATTGGCCACGCTAAATTGCCTGTAGTGTTAGGTGAAGGGGTAAATGTAGGAGAATGGGTCTGGGTGGGTTACGCTTCGGCGGGTCGGTGTGGACTTGTTGGGCCGAAGGGCTGTTTCCACACTGTAGGGAATCTAATCTAAACAGTGGCACCACGTTTGCCAACCTCCAGTCTTCGGGCACCTCACCTTTGACTATTGATGACACAAATATCTCAGTAAGAGGCCTAGCAATCATTTCCCTAGCTTCCCACAGAGGTCTAGGATACACCTGAGCAGGTCCTGAGGATTTATCCACTTTTATGCATTTCAAGACATCCAGCACTTCCTCCTCTGTAATATGGACAATTTTCAAGATGTCACCATCTATTTCCCTACATTCTGTATCTCCCATGTCCTTTTCCACAGTAAATACTGATCGTTTAGTATCTCTCCCATTTTCTGTGGCTCCACACAAGCGTCACCTTGCTGATCTTTGAGGGGCCCTATTCTCTCCCTAGTCACCCTTTTGTCCTTAATATATTTGTAAAAACCCTTTGGATTCTCCTTAACTCTATTTGCCAAAGCTATTTCATGTCCCCTTTTCCCCTTTTTGCTCTCCTGATTTCTCTCTTAAGTATACTCACTACTGCCTTTATACTCTTCTAAGGATTCACTCGATCTATCCTGTCTATACCTGACATATGCTTCCTTCTTCTTAACCAAACCCTCAATTTCTTTAGTCATCCAGCATTCTCTATACCTACCAGCCTTCCTTTTCACCCTGACAGGAATATACTTTCTCTGGACTCTCGTTATCTCATTTCTGTAGGATTCCCATTTTCCCACCGTCCCTTTACTTGCGAACATCTGCCCCCCATCAGCTTTTGAAAGTTCTTGCCTAAGACTGTCAAAATTGGCCCTCCTCCAATTTAGAACTTCAACTTTTAGTTCTGGTCTATCCTTTTCCATCACTATTTTAAAACTAATAGAATTATGCTCATTGGCTCCAAAGTGCTCCCCCACTGACACCTCCGTCACCTGCCCTGCCTTATTTCCCAAGAGTAGGTCAGGTTTTGCACCTTCTCTAGTTCTTACATTGACACACTGAATCAGAAAATTTTCTTGTACATACTTAACAAATTCCTCACCATCTAAACCCTTAAGACTATAGCCGTCCCAGTCTATGTTTGGAAAGTTAAAATCCCCTACCATAACTGCCATAACTGAGATCTCCTTACAAATTTGTTTCTCAATTTCCCTCTGACTATTAGGGAATCTGTAATACAAACCCAATAAGGTGATCATCCCTTTCTTATTTCTCAGTTCCACCCAAATAACTTCTGAGGATGTATTTCCGGGAATGTCCTCCCTCAGTACAGCTGTGATGCTAAGCCTTATCAAAAATGCCACTCCCCCTCCTCTCTTGTCTCTCTTTCTGTCCTTCCTGTAGCATTTGTATCCTGGAACATTAAGCTGCCAGTCCTGTCCATCCCTGAGCCATGTTTCTGTAATTGCTATGATATCCCAGTCCCATGTTCCTAACCATGCCCTGAGTTCATCTGCCTTCCCTGTTAGGCCTCTTGCATTGAAATAAATGCAGTTTAATTTATCAGTCCTACCTTGTTCTCTGCTTTGTCCCTGCCTGCCGTGACTGTTTGACTTGCCTTTGTTCTCAACTGTACCAGCCTCAGACTAAAATCTTTCCTCACTATCTCCTTGGTCCCCCCCTCCTCCCACCTTATGAGTTTAAATCCTCTCGAGCAGCTCTAGCAAATGTCCCTGCCAGTATATTAGTGCCCTCCAATTTAGGTGCAATCCGTCCTTCTTGTACAGGTCATTTCTACTCTAAAAGAGATTCCAATGATCCAAAAATGTGAATCCTTCTCCCATACACCAGCTCCTCAGCCATGCATTCATCTGCTCCATTCTCCTATTCCTGCCCTCACTAGCTCGTAGCACCAGAAGTAATCCAGATATTACTACTCTTGAGGATCTCCTTTTTAAATTGCTACTGAATTCTCTGTAGTCTCCCTTCAGAATCTCAACGTTTTCCCTTCCTATGTCGTTAGTTTAAATACGTACAATGACCTCCTGGTGGTCCCTCTCCCCCTTGAGTATATTCTGCACCCTCTCTGAGACATCATTGGCACGAGGGAAGCAACACACCATTCTGATTTTTCACTGCTGGCCACGGAAATGTCTGTCTGTACCTCAAACTAGAGAGTCCCCTAATACAGTCGATCGCTTGGAACCCGACGTACCTCTCGTCACATTAGAGCCTGTCTCAACACCAGAAGCTTGGCTGTTCGTGCTACGCACCCCTGAGTATTAATCACCCCCTACATTTTCCAAAACAGCATACTTGTTTGAAATGGGGATAGCCACAGAAGACTCCTGCACTATCTTCCCATCTCTCTTACCTTTCCTGGAGTTAACTCATCTATGCAACTGTGTCTGAGACTTTCCTCCCTTCCTATAACTGCCATCTATCACATCCCCTTGCTCTTGTAAATTCCTCATTGCCTCTAACTGCCTCTCCAACCGATCCATTCGATCTGATAGGATTCGCAACCAACTGCATTTATTGCAGATATAATCCTCAGTAACACGTAAACTCTCCCTAAACTCCCACTGCCGCATTTCACTCTACTGAGGGCCATTTTTGCTTCTTTCAATCAACAGACCCAGAAAATTGCACTGTCTTATTCCTCTCGAAAACACTTTTCCTGGTTAAATTAATATTTATGGCTTATATTTTAAGTTTAATCAAGAGACATAGCTCAATGAAGCATATAATAGAGAAAGAACCCACCCTACTCACTACTGTAGACTTATTTTAAGGCCGCGCTTAAAATCCGCTTATCTGCTTCTATGCTGTGATCTTTCCCATATAGGTTCCTCCAAGATCAGTTGTGAATTTCACTGTTTTTTAATTTTCCCAAATGCACTCCGATGTAAAGCAATACATGAATTCAACAGCAAAGGCAGTAACTGCTAACTCTGTCAGTCAGCAATGTAGGTTTCTTTCCCTCTCTCTCTCTCTCTCTCTCTCTCTCTCCTGCACTGGACCTTACCGGGTGCTTCCTTTGTCTGTTCTTCTCCCGTTTAAAACTGCTGTTGTTTTGACTTTTTTTCTCCAAAGTTCCAAAACAATGCAACAGCATATAAAACAGTAATTGCTGCTCCTAGAATTCGAGGTAATCACCTCCTACACCTAAAACACCTCAAAAAATGAGCAGCTGTAACAGCTAGAAATTTTTCCTGTCCTCCATCGATTATCCAGAATCGACATCTGTATGAGTATTTCACATTTGTTTGAGCTTTGTATTATGGCTTGAATGTTCCAATGTAATCCACCTATTGTATAAACTATGTGCAGACCCTCACAAATACAATTTAATTTCTAGGCACTGGAAAACATTAATGGCAAGGACAGACACACAGTTTGAGATGCGAACTGAAACATTTACATTAGCAAATATGTTCGCTATGCAACTTCACAAATACAGTGATGTTATAGGTGATATTGTTACCGCAGCCATCAAAGAACTTGGTATTGAGAAGGTGAGCTCTAATTTGAAAACTAATGCTTAAAACCCACCTTTGATGATATGAGCTGTATTCCCTGATCCCATTTCCCCACTCTTACACATTCTACAATCCTTTCTTCCTGATGCCCTTCCCTTGGCTGGATTGTCTTTCGGGGTCTCGCCTGCTGGCTGATGAGCCAGTGAAAAACCCATGTTGCCTCCTTTGAGAAGGTCTGCTTGTGTGTCAATCTTGTAATTAAATAGCTTTCTCAGGCTGAAAGACATTAGAGGTGGGAATCCTGCTGGTCTTTTGAACAGCCCTGCCAATGGGAGGCTTTGCTTGTGGCTAGAGCAGCAACTATGGGGTCCATGTTGGGGAGTCACCTAGGTCACAAGTAGGTAAGGACAGGAGAAGCTTTGTAAGGTGAGGGCCTTTGACAGAGGTGGGTTAGGAGTATAAACAGCAATGCAAGGATTTGTCTCTGAGTGGGCCCTCTTCTTTCTGATAAGGCGCTAAATGTGTTTGAATGAAGGGGAACCCCCAAACATGCCCCACCCCCACCATGTGAGACCCCAGATTGTCCGTGCAATTTATTTGTTGTACACTTGACACATATTGATATATCCAACATGTCCAACATGGCATTAATCCCAGCAGACACAGTTTAAGGCCCATCAGCTGTCATTGATTGGCCACTTTAGAATCTTAATTGGTGGCAGAGCGGGAATTGACCATGGGCTTTCCCAATCCTGCCTGAATTCAAATTGCAGGGTGGGAGGAATATGGTGAAGTTCAGGCATGCCACCATCCTGCTTAATTAAATACTGTCCCATCTCTAAACACAACCAAAGGGGGTCCAACATTCTACCCTAGCAATCTCTCAGCATGATCCATTTCCCTTTGATAATATTAAATTTTATACAAAGTGATTTATTTTTCAAATAAAGGTTTAAAATGTTGCATGATGCTGACAAGTACTGACAAGTTAATCAATAAACCTCATATACGCAGACTAAATCCCATATGCCACTAGTTCAAAATCCAAAATATATAATTAATGGTATTAACACATGTAAATCACAGCTTATGTCACAATTTACACCTTTCAGTATTGAAGTGTAAAACCTGAAGAAAGGTATGCTAACTGGGTGATAAAAAGTTTTGAAGAAGGTTATATTGAAAACAAGACTTTATAACTGCTGAGTGTGCCCATTCTGTTTGTAAACAGGGTGTCAAGGAGGTTGTGGATACCTGGGAAACAATGAAATTCACTGTGCAAAAATACTACAAAGGAACTCAAGATCGAGGCTACATTCTGGGATCGGTGGATGATATACTTCAAATTCTTGATGACAATGCCATGAATCTGCAGAGCATGGCTGGAAGCAGATTTGTGGGTCCTTTTCTGAAAACAGTGCAGGAGTGGGAGAGAAATCTGTCCTTAATTGGTGAAGTGATTGCGGTAAGGAACCTAGAGATGAGTCTGAGTGGAAAAAACTGCAAAGGTTAGGTCAAACCTTGTAACATGCAACAGTTTCCAAAATCAGATATCTGATTAATAAATTATTATACATTGCACAAGGCTTTTGAAAAAATGTGAGTGTCTATTTAGCTTCAGTTACATTTATTGTTTGAGGTTGATTTTAGATCAGTGAGTTTCCAGCTCTGGAATTGTAATCTACCTTTCCATTTTACAGAATCAGAAAGCTGATATTTCCACCATTTTCTGTTTTTATTTGAGATAGTGAAATTGTGTTTATGTGAAGATAGGATAAGAGGAAGTAATGTATGTCCTCAAGTCTGTTCCACCAGTTAGTGAGATCAACCTGATCTGTGATTTAAATTCACAGACTTTCCTTTTCCCATATCTCTATTTTTTCTTTTATTCATTTAGCGAAATTGGACTTTACTGGCTAGGCCAGCACTTATTCCTGATGAAAGGCTTTTGCCCGAAATGTCGATTTTCCTGCTCCTTGGATGCTGCCTGACCTGCTGTGCTTTTCCAGCATCACTCTAATCTAGACTCTGATTTCCAGCATCTGCAGTCCTCACTTTTGCCCAGCACTTATTGCCTGTCCCTACTGCCCTTGAGAAGGTGAACAAAATCTATCAGTCTCAGGCATAAAATGAGAAATTGATCTAACATCAATTGCCAAGAGTTAAGTGAGTTCCAAACTTGAATCATCTGTTTATGTGTAGAATTCTTTCCTAATTACACTTCTGACAAGACTGCTTTTAAATTTTAGACCACATTCCCTAATCTTAGACTCAACTAGTGAAAATAATTTCTCACTTTCTACCCAATCGGACACCCTTAATATTTTATAAAGTTCAATGAAATTAACCTTTCTTGGGCTAATTTCCCATTTTTACTAATCATAAACTATAAATTTGACAGTTGTAGAATATTTGGTACATGAATATCAATAAAAGAAGCATTTTCTCGCTGTTGTGATGGAATGTGAAACATGGGAATCTCTATTTCAACAGTGAGCAAATATGTGAAGGCCTAATGGGGGAAATTGCACTACATGGTGTGTGGTAGTAGTTGATAATTCAGTGCACTTGCTGCAATTTAAATTACCGTTATGAAAGGTTGACACTGATAACCTAGATCATACCATAGTTAAAGATGAGTGAAGTTTTCTCAAAAGATTGGTTTAAAGATCTAATGTTCACTTTTCTCTCTGGAATTTTAATAAAAGGATATTATGGGGTAAGAGAAGAAACTATTCAGGCTGCTGGTTATAGTTAAACTAATAGATATAGGTGTCCTACATCATTGCAGTATCCTTTCCT
The DNA here is from genome assembly GCF_037043375.1 of Chiloscyllium plagiosum. NCBI lineage: Eukaryota > Metazoa > Chordata > Chondrichthyes > Orectolobiformes > Hemiscylliidae > Chiloscyllium > Chiloscyllium plagiosum. The sequence goes on along the minus strand of NW_028270162.1, from coordinate 1,206,650 downwards.
TTACTGGAATGAACTTAACTTGTGACTTAGAATCATGGTATATCATTAAATAATACAGCTCTAATAATACCAAATATTATTGAAGGAGTGATATTTTTGCAAGGTCTGTAACTGTTTCCAGCAGAGAGTAACTGATAATTATCCTCCGTAGGTTTGGTTGGTGGTGCAAAGAAAATGGATGTATCTGGAGAGCATCTTCATTGGGGGTGACATCCGATCACAACTGCCAGAGGAAGCAAAAAAATTTGATAACATTGATAGAATATTCAAAAAGGTAGTTACTTAAAATTTTTTGGATGCTAAGATGAATAAATGATTTTTACGTATTTGAAAATTGCAGTTTTGAGGCTCAGCTCCTTTTAGATTTATCCAGTAGCAGCTACACTGGCAGCCAATAATGAGCTTCCAGCTGTTCCAGAAACTGAGTAAGTCCAATCTCTTCCTGCTTCTATCCATGACTCTTAGGACACCCTCTGACTTTTGTATCTTCAGCCTCAAAGTAAGCATAAAAATAGCACAGCGTGCTGACTTTGTGCCTTCTGTGCTCAATGTAGAGATCAACAATTTTAACCATAACCACTGCTCCAGGTTTTTTGGACAGTGGGTGTTGGAATGATTCTGCTATGACCACTCACCCCTCCTCTAGACCATGTTTGTTTCTTTCCAAGCTACATTACTGTCCCCTTCTGTCTGTCAATTGCACCAACATCCCTTTTGTCATTTGCTTTTTTATTCATTTGTGGGACTTGGGCATCGCTGGCTGGACAGCATTGATAGCCTATCTGTATTTGCCTTTGAGAAGGTGGTGGTGAGCTGCCTTCTTGAATCGATGCAGTTCCAGCGATTGTTAAGCCATTTCAGAGGGCAGTTAAGAATAAACCACATTGCTGTGGCTCTGGAGTTATACATAGGCCAGACTAGGTAAGGATGGCAGATTTCCTTCCCTAAGGGACATTAATGAACCAGATGAGTTTTTCCGACAATTGACAATGGTTTCATGGTCATCAGTCAACTCTTAATTCCTAATTTTTTTTATTGAATTCAAATTCCACCATTTGCTGAAGCAGGATTCGAACCCAGGTCCCCAGAACATTATTTTGCCTTTCTGGATTAGTAGTCGAGCAATAATACCACTATCCAACAGTCTCCACATCCAATGCATCATCCTTAAACACTTCCACCAACTCCAACCAGACCCCACCACCAAGAACATGTTCCCCTTCCCACCCCTCTTTGCCTTCTGCAAGGACCTTGGTTTGCACGACTCTCCCCAAGAACACCCCTGAACACCCAGGTACCTTCCCCTGCAATCGGAAAAGGTGCAAAACCTGCCAGTACACCACCCCCATCACCTAAGTCCCAAACAGTCCATCCACGTGAGACAGAGGTAAACCTGCCTCTATTCCAACCTAGTGTATTGCATCAGGTGCTCCTCATGTGGTCTTCTCTATATCAGAGAGACCAAACATAAACTTAGAGAACAGTTCGCTGAGCATCTCAGCCGGGTCCGCAAGAGCCAATCAAATCTCCCAGTCACTGCCCATTTTAATTCCCCTTCACACTCCTTTTCCGACATGACCATCCTTGGTTTTCTCCGTTGTCACAACAAATCAAACCACAAATTGGAGGAACAACACCTCATCTTCTGCCTGTGTAGCCTACAGCCTGGAGGACTCAACATTGAGTTCTCCAATTTCAAATAATCTCCCTTCCCATCACTGATTCCTTTCCCAGCCTCTCCCGCTCCCTGTCCACTCCTCCCTGGCACTTACCGGATTCATTCCTCCCATTGACCAATCAGGTTGTACCCTCGACCTGTCTTCACCTATCGCCATTTCACCACCGTGTCCCTGCCATCCTCTTTATCCATAGGTCCCCCTACACCCACCCCCAGTTCTGAAGAGGGTTTAAGGGTTACACCCAAAATGTTGACTTTTCCACTTCCTGATGGTGCTTGGCTTGCTGTGTTCCTCCAGCCTCCTGGCTGCAGTTTTTTTGTCTCATCCCTGGAATCTCTGGCAGGTTCAGCACTTTTGGAGATTGGTGGGCAGATTTCGGATTTCCAGGGTTGTGTGACATCATTGTTGCAGTAAAAATTATTCTATTCAGAAATGTTTTCAGAATTGTTTGAATGCAAGCAATCAATTTGTTACACAAACTTGATGGGCTAATTTGCTTACTTCTGATCTGACCACTTATGGTTTTGTGGTTTTACTATAGTTGAAAAATGTATTAATTTGCTACTGTTCCCACTCAATTTCTTTGAATGCTGTTAGATCATGTCTGAAACTGTGATGGAGCCAGGAATAAACAAATGTTGCCAGGCTTCTAATCGTCTCACAAATCTCAAGAACCTGAGTGAAGGTTTAGAGAAATGCCAGAAGAGCCTGAATGACTATCTGGATTCCAAGCGGAATGCTTTCCCAAGGTTTTTCTTCATTTCTGATGATGAATTACTGAGTATACTGGGGAGCAGTGATCCTGAGGCTGTCCAGGAACACATGATCAAGGTAATTTTGTCTAATTATTTCTTTTCCTAAATTTTCTTCTCATGGGTTATTAATCAGCAGAGTTTATCCCTGAGATGGAACGCTTGTGACAGTGACTTACCCGTGACTGTTATAAATAATAGAAAAGAGAAGACTGAGGGGAAACCTGGAAAAGATCTTTCTCATTATAGAAGAAATGGATAAGTTGGATGCAGAAATGTTTCCATTGACAAGCAAAACTGGACTTAGGGAACCTGTATATAAGGTAGTCACTATTAAATTCAACCAGAGGAAGTGAGGACTGCAGATGCTGGACAGTCAGAGTCGAAAAGCACAGCAGGTCAGGCAGCATCTGAGGGGCAGGAAAGTCGACATTTCAGGCATAAGACCTTCATCAGGAATGTGGAGGGGGAAGGCAGCAGAGAGATAAATAGAGGGGTGTGGGTGGGGCTGGAGGGACGGTGGGTGGGAAGGTGATAGGTGGATGCACATTGAGTGTAATTGTGATAGTTGATGGGGAGGGTGGAGCGGATAGGTGGGAAGGTAGATGGACAGATAGGTTAGGTCAAGAAGGCGGTGCTGAGCTGGAGGGTTGGATCTGGGAAGTGGGAGGAGGAGAGGTTTAGAAACTAGTGAACTCGATGTTGATGCCATGTGGTTGAAGGGTCCTGAGGTGGAAAATGAGGCGTTCTTCCTCCAGTTGGTGGGTGGCTTTGATTTGGCAGCGGAGGAGGCCCAGGACTTATATGTCCTTGGGGGAGTGGGAGGGGGAGTTGAAGTGGTCAGCCACAGAGCAGTGAGGTTGTGTGGTACATGTGTCCCAGAGATGTTCCCTGAAATGCTCCATGAGTTGGCATTCTGTCTCCCTGATGTAGAGGAGACCTATCAAGAGCAACACATGCAGTAGATGAGATGGGTGGATGTGCAGGAAAATCTCCACTGGATTTGAAATGATCCTTTAGGGCCTTGGACAGAGGTAAGGGGGAGGTGTGGGCACAGGTTTTATACCTTGTGTGGTGGCAAGGGAAGGTGGAGGGTGGTTTGGTTGGGTGTGTGGATCTAATAAGGGAGCCATGAAGGGAATGGTCTCTGCGGAACGCAGGTATGGATGGGGGTAGAAATATACCTTTGGTGATGGGGTCTGACTGTAGGTGGCAAAAGTGGCGAAGGATAGTACACTGTATCTGGAGATTCATGGAGTGGAGGGTGAGGACCAGGGCGTTTCTATCTTGGAGAGTGGTGAGAAGAGAAACGTTAACCCTTGTGAAATAATTGGCAAGTTCTGTAACTATTTGATAACTTATTAAAGTCAGGTTCTGTGAGATGATTACCTGTTTGATGTTTCAGATGTTTGATAACATTGCATCATTGAGGTTCCAAGTGGGTAATGAGAATGAGACATTGGCAGCAGCAATGATATCTGCTGAAGGGGAGGTAATGGAATTCAGGCAGGCTACACCCGCTGAGGGGCGCGTTGAAGATTGGATGACTGCAGTCCTGGCTGAAATGAGAAAAACAAACCGGCTAATTACAAAAGAGGCAATCTTTCGATACTGTGAGACCATGAGCAGGTAAGCATTGTCCAAGACTGCCTTTTAATGTAACTTGTAGTTGTTTAACTGTAGAGAAACACAATGTTTAAGGTTAAGTTGGACTTTAATAATAGTTTTGGTTTGGGAATTGAATTACTGGATGTGTGAACACTCTGAGCTTTGATTCTTAGCCAATTACGTTCTTGTTGTGGGATCAGCTTGAGTTCCATTTTAGGTCATGTTGTGATGATAACAGGAAGAAAGGATATAGTGGTATTAGAGGCAGTTCAAAAGAGATTCATTAGACTGATTCCTAGGATGAGCCATGAAGTGTCTGATACCCCAGGTGGGGCTTGAACCCACAATCCCTGACTTAGAAGGCCAGTGCCACCATTAGGACACTGGGGCTGCTGGGCTTTGGCCCGAAACGTTGATTTTCCGGCTCCTCGGATGCTGCCTGACCTGCTGTGCTTTTCCAGCACCACTCTAATCTAGACTCTGATCTCCAGCATCTGCAGTCCTCACTTTTTCCTGATTCCTAGGTTGAATGAGTTGACTAATCAAGAGTGGCTAAACAGGTGCAGTATTTATTCATTAGAATTTGGAAGAATAAGGGATGATCTTGTGCAAGTAAAAGATTCTGAGGGAGCTTGACAGGGTAGACGTTAAGCAGATGCTTTCACTAGTAGGGGAATCTTGGTCGAGGGGACATTGCTGCAGAATGAAGGGACTCTCATTTAAAGCTGGGATGTGAAGGAATTCCCTCTGCTAGAAAGTAATGAATGTCTGGAATCCTTTACACCAGAGATTTGCAGAGGCAAGAATACCAGAGGAGGTGGATAGAGTTTTGATGTACTGGGGAGTTGAGGGCTATGCGGCGCTATTACGAAAGAGGAGCTGAGGCCTGGGGCAGATTAGCCATGATCCTGTTGAATGGTGGGGCAGGCATGAGTGGCCAAGTGGCCTACTCTTGTTCCTATTTCTTATGTTCTCATATAAACTTTGCTATTGTTTTTATATTTTGAGTTTTAGTTTATATCAAGCAGTAATAAGAACAATTTATGTCAAATTCAGGGTAGAATTTGCCCTTTCTGCACAATATATCTAAGCCCCAACTTTTTAAACTAATTACCAAATTGCATTAGGTTTCCCAAAACACCAGGAAGCTCACAGAGAAATTAAAATATGGATCTAATACTTGTTATAAATTTAGATTTTCTTTAGTTACCTTTTCACCTTCAGTGATGCACAAGTGCGTAACCTCCTTTTGCTCTGAAATGGATGCTTGTGACTTCTTCAGGGGTGCTTTCTCAAATCCTTGGAAACAGAAGAGCAAATAATTAGACATCTGAGTTATGAATTAGAACATAGAACAATACAGCGCAGAACAGGCGCATTGGCCCTCGATGTTGCGCCGACCTGTGAACTATTCTCAGCTCGTCCCCCTACACTATCCCAAAATCATCCATGTGCTTATCTAAGAATTGTTTAAATCTCCCTAATGTGGCTGAGTTGACTACATTAGCAGGTAGTACATTCCACGCCCTTACCACTCTGCGTAAAGAGCCTGCCTCTGACATCTGTCTTAAATCTATCACCCCTCAATTTGTAGTTATGCCCTCTTGTACAAGCTGACGCCATCATCCTAGGAAAAAGTCTTTCTCTGTCTACCCTATCCAGTCCTCTGATCATCTTGTATGTCTCTATCAAATCACCCCTTAGCCTTCTTCTTTCCAATGAGAACAGACCCAAGTTTCTCAGCCTTTCCTCATAAGACCTTCCCTCCAGACCAGGCAACATCCTGGTAAATCTCCTCTGCACCTTTTCCAATGCTTCCACATCCTTCCTGTAATGGGGGTCCAGAACTGTACACAATATTCCAAGTGTGGCCGCACCAGCGTTTTGTATAGTTGCAGCATGATATTACGGTTCCGGAACTCAATCCCTCTACCAATGAAACCTAACACACTGTATGCCTTCTTAACAGCACTATCCACTTGGGTGGCAACTTTCAGGGATCTATGTACATGGACTCCAAGATCCCTCTGCACATCCACACTACCAAGAATATTTCCATTGACCCAGTACTCTGCCTTCCTGTTATTCTTCCCAAAGTGCATCACCTCACATTTAGCTGCATTGAACACCATTTGCCACCTCTCAGCCCAATTCTGCAGTTTACCCAAGTCCCTCTGTAACCTGTAACATTCTTCCAAACTGCACCGACTACTCCACTGACTTAGTGTTGTCTGCAAATTTACTAATCCATCCACCTGTGCCTGCGTCCAAGTCGTTTATAAAAAAGACAAAGAGCAGTGGTCCCAAAACAGATCCTTGTGGCACACCACTAGTAACTGGACTCCAGGCTCAATGTTTTCCATCAACCACCACTCGCTGCCTTCTTCCAGAAAGCCAGTTTCTAATCCAAACTGCTAAATCACCCTCAATTCCATGCCTCTGCATTTTCTCCATCAACCTACCATGTGGAACCTTATCAAAGGCTTTACTGAAGTCCATTTATACCACGTCAACTGCCCTACCCTCATCTACATGCTTGGTCACCTTCTCAAAAAACTCAATGAGGTTTGAGAGATACGGCCTGTCCTTAACAAAACCATGTTGACTATCTGAAATCAAATTGTTGCTTGCTAGATGTTTATAAATCTTATCTCTTATAATCCTTTCCATAATCTTTCCTACAACAGAAGTAAGGCTCACTGGTCTATAATTACCTGGGTCATCTCTACTGCCCTTCTTGAACAAGGGCACAACATTTGCAATCCTCCAGTCCTCTGGTACCAAACCTGTAGACAATGATGACTCAAATATCAAAGCCAAAGTCTTTGCTATCTCCTCCCTAGCTTCCCAGAGAATCCTCGGAAAAATCCCATCTGGCCCAGGGGACTTGTCTACTTTCACTCCTTCTAGAATTGATAACACCTGTTCGTAACTAACCTTGATCCTTTCTAGTCTAATATCTCGTATCTCATTCTTTCCTAGCTGATCTGTAACTCTCCATTGCCTCATTTGTACCATCTTGCCTCATCATCACATAAGCCTCCTTCTTCTTAAGAAGAGATGCAATTTCTGTAGTAAACCACGGTTCCCTTACCTTATCACTTCCTTCCTGCCTGACAGGGACATACCTATCAAGGACATGCAATATTTGTTACTTAAACCAGCTCCACATTTTGATTGTCTGCATCCGCTGCATTTTGCTACCCCATTCTATGCATCCTAATTCTTGCCTAATCGCATTATAATTGCCCTTGCCCTATCGATAACTCTTGACCTGTGGCATGTACCTATCCCTTTTCATCGCTAAACTAAACGTAACTGAATTATGGTCACGCTCTCCAAAGTACTCACCTACAACTAAATCAAACACCAGGCCTAGTTCATTACCAAGCACCAGATCCAGTGTGGCCTCCCCTCTTGTGAACCCTTCAACATATTGTGTCAGGAAACCCTCCTGTACACATTGGGCAAAGACTGATCCATCCGACATACCAGAGCTATAACCTTTCCAGTCAATGCTGGGGAAGTTAAATTCCTCCATAATGACCACCCTGTTCCTTTCACTCCGACTCAGAATAATTTTGCTAATTCTCTCTTCCACCTCCCTGGAACTCTGCGGAGGCCTATAAAAAACTCCAAGCAGTATGACCTCTCCTCTCCTGTTTCTAACCTCAGCCCACACTACCTCAGTAGATGGGCCCTCATCAAAAATTCTCGCAGTCACCATTATACTATCTTTGACTAACAAGGCCAAGCCTCCCCCTCTTTTACCGCCTTGCCTGTTTTTAATGAAAGATCTAAACCCTGGAACCTGCAACACCCATTCCTCACCCTGCTCTATCCATGTCTCTGAAATGGCCACAACATCGAAGTCCCAGGTAACTATCCATGCTGCAAGCTCATCTACCTTATTTTGGATACTTCTGGTGTTGAAGTAAACACACTTCAAACCAGTTTGCTTTCTGCCAACACAGATGTTTGATTGGTGTTTGATAGGCCTGGTGTTTGATTTAGTTGTGGCAGTGGGCGGCACGGTGGCACAGTGGTTAGCACTGCTGCCTCACAGCGCCAGAGACCCGGGTTCAATTCCCGACTCAGGCGACTGACTGTGTGGAGTTTGCACGTTCTCCCCGTGTCTGCGTGGGTTTCCTCCGGGTGCTCCGGTTTCCTCCCACAGTCCAAAGATGTGCAGGTCAGGTGAATTGGCCAGGCTAAATTGCCCATAGTGTTAGGTAAAAGGGATTAATGTAGGGGAATGGGTTGGTTGCGCTTCGGCGGGTCGGTGTGGACTTGTTGGGCCGAAGGGCCTGTTTCCGCACTGTAAGTAATCTAATCTAATCTAATCTACATTCCTGTGACCCTGAAATCCTGTCCCTGTCCTTCCTACTCTCATCCTCCTGTGCACTGCAAATACGCTCCGGTTCCCATCCCCCTGCTGAGCTAGTTTAAACCCACCCGAATAGCACCAGCAAATTTCCCACCCAGGATATTAGTACCCCTCTGGTTTAAGTGAAGACCGTCCTGTTTGTACAAGTCCCACCTTCCCCAGAATGAGCCCCAATTATCCAAGGACCTGAAACCCTCCCTCCTGCACCATCCTTGCAGCTATGTGTTCAGCTGATAACTCTCCCTATTCCTTGCCTTGCTATCACGTGGCATGGGAAACAAGCCAGAGGTAACAACTCTGTTTGTTCTAACTCTCAGCTTCCCCCAGCTCCCTGAAATCCTGCCTTACATCCGTATTCCTCTTTCTACCTATTTCGTTGGTACCTACATGGACAACGACTTGAGGCTGGTCACCCTTTTCCTTCAAGAACCCAAAGATGCGATCCGAGACATCATGGACTCTGGCACCTGCGAGGCAACACACCAACCGCGAGTCTCGTTCATTCCCAACAAACCTTCTCTCTGAGCCTCTAACTATTGAGTCCCCAATGACTAACACTCTCCTCCTTTCTCTCCTTCCCTTCTGTGCAACAGGGGCAGCCTCTGTGCCAGAGACCTGGACCCCACTGCATACCCCTGGTAAGTCGTCCCCCTCAACAGTATCCAAAATGGCATACATATTTTTCAGGGGAACGACCACAGGGGATCCCTCCACTGACTGTTTTTTTCCTGTTTTGAACAGTCACACAGCTTTCTTCTTGCCTAGAAGTAACTACTTCCCTGTAACTCCTATCTATCACAGCCTCTGCCTCCTGAATGATCTGAAGTTCAACCAGCTCCAGTTCCAGTTTCCTAAGACGGTCTTGGAGGAGTGAGAGTTGGGTGCACTTCCTGCAGATGTACTTGGATGGGACACTAATGGTGTCCCTGACCTCAAACATCATGCAGGTGGAACATTGCTCTCCCTGCACTGCCATCTCTGCTCGTCCCCTAGTCACAAAGTAAAAAAGCGACGCTTACCTGATATGTCCCTGGTCTTTAAGGTTAGAGGAGGTGGTTGGTTGGGAGGCCCTACAATGGTAGGGTCTTGGGTTGAGACAACACTGACTTATATAGCAGGACGGAAATAAAAATAAGAAGCTACTCCTTTCCCAGAAACCTCTGCTCTCTGATTTCAAATTTAAAAGCTCCAATCAGTGAGTCACCACTCCCGGCAGGCCCCTGGTGCTGCTACCGCTGAAAAACAGAAATGGAGGACTCCCATGCTCGTGGTAAATTTTTAAAGGTTCAAATCAGTGACTCACTGCTCCCGGCAGGCCCCTGGTGCAAGCTCCCACCCTGCTGCCACTGAAGAACAGAAATCTAATTAATAAGCTTTATTTCACAGTACAGTGAACACCATAACAGCAATTATGCTTGCTTTAAGTCAAACAGTACAAACTGGCCACACAGAGTAATACAAGACTCCAGTCTTCTTACAGCCCTTGTCAGCTAAAGGCTTTAGTTAAGAATTCCATAAGGCCATCAAACTATGGACAGCAGCAGTTTGGCAACTAATATATCACTTGGCTTGATTCTTTATTTCTATTTTCGACTCCTGTCCCTGCAGTTGAAATCTGAGAGTGCAGTTAGTTGACTGATTTTATTACATTTGGAGTAACTTATTAATCTCTGAACTGTGAGAATGACTGACTCCTTCAGTGAGTAATATACTTTTCCTTTGATCCTTCAGAAATGACTGGATGTTGGTTTTTGAGGGCATGGTCGTTCTTGCTGCTACCCAAGTATGGTGGACATGGGAGGTTGAAGATGTTTTCCAAAGGGTTAAGAAAGGAGATAAGCAAGCCATGAAAAATTATGCTAAGAAGATGCACCAGCAGATTGATGACTTGGTTACCCGCATCACAAAACCACTGAGCAGGAATGATCGTAAAAAATATAACACCGTTCTTATTATCGATGTTCATGCCAGAGACATTGTGGATACATTCGTCAGGGACAGGTAAAGTGGTCAATATTCACAGTCGGATAAATAGGTGTTTTTCTGGTTGGCAATCAGTGACTAGTGGTGTGCTTCAGGGATCACTGTTGGAACTACAATTCTTTACTATTTGCATAGATAATTTGGAGTTGGTTACCAAATATACTGCGTCAAGTTTGCAGATGACATTAAAATGAGTGGTAGAGCAAGAGTGCAGAGGACATTGAAAGTCTGCAGAGGGATAGAGATAGGTAAAGTGAGTGGACAAGGGTCTGGTGGATGGAATACAATGTTGGTAAACGTGAGGTCATCCATGTCGGTAGGAATAATAGCAAATTGGACTATTATTTAAATGGTGAAAAATTTCAGTGTGCTGCTGTACAGAGGGACCTTGGTGTCCTGTGCATGAATAATAAAATGTTGGTTTGCAGGTGCAGCAGTTAAAGAAGGCAAATGGAATATTGTTGTCCATTACTCAAGGAATGGAGTTTAAAAATAGAGAGATCATGCTGCAGCTGTATAGGGTGCTGGTGAGGCCACATCTAGAGTACTGTGTACAGTTTTAATCTTCTTACTTGAAAAAGGATGTACTGGCACTGGAGAAAGTGCAGAGGAAGTTCACTAGGTTGATTCTGAAGTTGGGAGAGTTAGCATATGAGAAGAATTGAGTAGACTGGCACTATACTCACTAAAATTTAGAAGAATGAGGGGAGATTTTAAGAAACATATAAAATTATGAAGGGAACAGGTAGGATAGAAGCATGGAGGTTGTTTCCATTGTTGGGTGAACTTAGAACTAGGGGGCATAGCCTCAAAATAAGGGAGAGCAGGTTTAGGATTGAGTTGAGGAGGAACTTCTTAACCCAAAGGGTTGTGAATTTGTGGAATTCCCTGCCCAGTGAAGCAGTTGAGGCTACCCCATTGAATGTTTTTAAGGCAAAGATAGATAGATTTTTGAGCAGTAAAAGGGTTATTGTGAGCCGGTGGGTAAGTGGATCTAAGTCCACGAAAAGATGAACCATGATCTCATTGAATGATGGAGCAGGTTTGCTGGGCCAGGTGGCCCACTTCTGCTTCTATTTCTTTATTGGAGTGAAACCGAAGAGTACATGGCTAGGTTTTAATTGTTCCCTTTGTGCTGGCAGAGCAAACTCTTCCTTTTCATTTTTCTTTAACTATATCTTTGCATACATGTTGGAACAAGGGCCATTTTGAACTTCAGCTGCTGATCAGTACATAGATCCTCTGCTAAAATGAAGTCAGACATTAAGTGGGAGTAGGATCAGGAGTTACTGCAAGACTCCAACTCCTTCTGAGCCCCATCATCGGAGCTCTATCTTTTCACTTAACCAATGAAAAACCATCAATTATTGAGGAACTCCATCCCTGTACTGGTCAGTGTCTTTAGGAGTGGAAGAAGAGATTGGAAAAATAAAATAATTATATCTTGAACTTGCAGCTATTCATTTTTCTTTGCTTGTTGGTTAATTTTATGCTCGAGATAGAGTCGCTATAGTCCCAGAGAAAGATGACAGATGATGAGTTTAACTTGAGGGCCACCACGCCTCAGGCAAGGGGTAAGGTTGAGAAGGCAGGACTTTCATCGTAGTCTCAGTTATTTGGTTATCAACACACCCCATTTGTGGTTGGTTAATTTGGTTGGCTGAATGGCTGATTTATGACGCTGAGTGAGTTTTTTGAAGATGTAACACAGCAGATTGATGAGGGCAGAGCAGTAGATGTGATCTATGTGGACTTCAATAAGGCGTTCAACAAGGTTCCCCATGGGACACTGATTAGCAAGGTTAGATCTCATGGAATACAGGGAGAACTAGCCATTTGGATACAGAACTGGCTGAAAGGTAGAAGACAGAGGGTGGTGGTGGAGGGTTGTTTTTCAGACTGGAGGCCTGTGACCAGTGGAGTGCCACAAGGATCCGTGCTGGGCCCTCTACTTTTTGTCATTTACATAAATGATCTGGATGCAAGCATAAGAGATACAGTTAGTAAGTTTGCAGATGTCAGCAAAATTGGTGTTATAGTGGACAGCAAAGAGGGTTACCTGAGATTACAACAGGATCTGGACCAGGTGGGCCAATGGGCTGAGAAGTGGCAGATGGAGTTTAATTCAGAAAACTGCGAGGTGCTGCATTTTGGGAAAGCAAATCTTAACAGGACTTATACACTTAATGGTAAGGTCCTAGAGAGTGTTGCTGAACAAAGAGAACTTGGAGTGCAGGTTCATAGCTCCTTGAAAGTGGAGTCGCAGGTAGATAGGATAGTGAAGAAGGCTTTTGGTATGCTTTCCTTTATTGGTCAAAGTATTGAATACAGGATTTGGGAGATCATGTTGTGGCTGTACAGGACATTGGTTAGGCCACTGTAGGAATATTCCATGCAATTCTGGTCTCCTTCCTATCCGAAAGATGTTGTGAAACTTGAAAGGGTTCAGAAAAGATTTGTAAGGATGTTGCCAGGGTTGGAGGATCTGAGCTACAAGGAGAGGCTGAACAGGCTGGGGCTGTTTTCCCTGGAACGTCGGAGGCTGAGGGGTGACCTTATAGAAGTTTACAAAATTATGAGGGGCATGGATAGGATAAATAGACAGTGTCTTTTCCCTGGGGTCGGGGAGTCCAGAACGAGAGTGCATAGGTTTAGGGTGAGAGGGGAAAGATATAAAAGAGACCTACGGGGCAACTTTTTCACACAGAGAGTGGTACGTGTATGGAATGAGCTGCCAGAGGATGTGGTGGAGGCTGGTACAATTGCAACATTTAAGAGGCATTTGGATGGGTATATGAATAGGAAGGGTTTGGAGGGATATGGGCCGGGTGCTGGCAGGTGGGACTAGATTGCGTTGGGATATCTGGTCGGCATGGACAAGTTGGACCGAAGGGTCTGTTTCCATGCTGTACATCTCTATGAGTGATGCCAATAGCTCTGGTTCAATTCCCATACCAGCTGAAGTTACCATTTTGTGTTTACGATAACCGTTAATGTGTACTTTTAATATTAATCAGCATAATGGATGCCCGAGAGTTTGAATGGGAGAGCCAACTTCGCTTCTACTGGGAGCGTGTGCCAGATGAGCTGAGGGTGCATCAGTGTACAGGATCCTTTGACTATGGATATGAATACATGGGTTTGAATGGTCGCCTGGTGATCACTCCTCTAACAGATCGTATATACCTGACACTGACACAGGTATCAAATCTAACAATGAAATAAATTAGACTCCGATACAAACGTATCAATGTCAAAATATTGTTCAGTGCCACTTGTTGATTTCAGTGTGATTTGTGTTACTTTTATTCAGGCATTGTCCATGTATCTAGGTGGGGCACCAGCAGGACCAGCTGGTACTGGCAAAACAGAGACAACTAAAGACTTGGCCAAGGCTCTTGGATTACTTTGTGTCGTGACAAATTGTGGAGAAGGCATGGATTTCAAAGTAAGGAATTGTAATAATCCGTTATGATATTTCAGACTTTATGTTTAACTTGCTGTATCTAATAGATTTCAAATGGGCGCTTGGGAAAGAGACCTTTGGCTTTATCAAGTGACTGTTTACTTTGCATCTTGCAAAATTATTGTCAAAAATTTTACTGTATTTGTTTTCCTCTCCAGTAACTTATCTGATTTTTCTCCCCCTTCATCATTAAGTTGAGAGAGCAGATTAGGTTTAGGCTGACAGCTTGTCACTAGTAGGGCCCTCAGTGTCCCCTGAAGTGAAATTTCTCTCCTTTTGGGGAATTAGCTTAATTCTTCCCCACAACACCACAATTGAAGTATATGGATGACATTGGCAGTGATCTCGCATCTTTTGTTCTGTGTTGAAGCCTTAGTGAATGCTGTATTGAGCCATCATTGATTAGTTCTATTATATTAACTGAACAGATGAGGGAGTGATCCAAGCTAAGAGTAGCCTTCTAGAAAAGGATCTGTTTCGATACTGTGGACAAGCAATGGGAAATGTTGAAGGGTTGGAAGAAACTGAACTTACATAAGTAGTATCTGTGCCAGAAACTGAATTTTTTCAGAATCACGAAATTCAAATGGATGATGCATTTGATACATCTATGAATAAACTTGACATCTAATAGAAGAAGCATATCATTTGGGAAGATTTCATATCACAGTTTATTAAATTGCTCAACTGAAATTGTCTATTAATGATTTTGGTGCCTAGAAAAATCTCTAAATTTGAAAATGCAGGCTTGGGCATGTGTTCTGCTCAGTGTATTTCTATTAAAAAACTCTTATCCAACAAGTTGAGAATATGGTGGTGGAAAAGCACAGCAGGTCAGGCAGCATCCAAGGAGCAGGAAAATCAATGTTTTGGGCAAAAGCCCTTCATCAGGAATCTCCATATCTGCAGTCCTCACTTTTGCCTCTTATCCAACAAGGCCAAGGCCTTTCTTATTTATTGCCACACTTATTTCTAGCAAAACTACATGAGCCATATGTGACTCCAGCGTGGTTGACTGCCCTCAGAACTGGCCCAGCTAACCCTTCAGTTGTAACTGAAAAAAGGGTCTGACCATTTTCTCATGGCAATCGTGGTGTGTCACCCAACCTGAGAATGAAGAATGATGAAAAAGTCATTCCATCTTTTCTTGTAGGCAATGGGAAAGATCCTCTCTGGATTGGCTCAGTGTGGTGCTTGGGGCTGCTTTGATGAATTTAATCGTATTGAGGCTGCAGTCTTGTCAGTTGTGTCTTCCCAAATCCAGACAATCCGCAATGCACTCATGTATCATCTGACCAGATTCCAGGTAAGAACAACAACTTACTGTTATTGCACATTTTAACTTTTCTAGAGTTTCCTCATGTCTGTGTGTATTAACTAATGTAAATAATTCCCGTGCTTATATATATGGATAAATGCAGAGGAAAAAGAAATAGGTAAATAGTCATTCGTGGATAGCGATCTGGTTCATTATACTGCAACTATCTCAGTGCATTTTATGTTCTGTCTAATGTACAGAAGGTTCACTTATTGGAACAAAATGCTTGCAAAACAATTGCCTGTGTGCTTAGTCTGACTTTAAAAATCACAAAACACCAGGTTATAGTCCAACAGGTTTACTTGTAAGTTCTAGCTTTCGGAGCTCTGCTCCCTCATCAGGTAGCTCGTGGAGCAAGATCATAAGACATAGAATTTGTCGCACAAGATAATAGTATCAGGCAATTGATATGATATATTGAACAAACATAAATTGCTGTTAAACCTTTCATCTTTTAGAATGGGTTGCAGGTTTTGGTTCATTAATGTTTAAATTCCAGAAGTTCTTTTAAGTCACATTCTCGAGATAACTTAAAGTTTTATTTAAAAAATGATGTCTCAGCTCAGACAATGCATTAAAAGTGTGAGGTTAGAGTCTATCTGTTTCCCAATCTTGAATCAGACTGGTGCTATTTCCAAAGTAGGAATTTATGAAATGTTATATGGATTGATTGCCTGCATTGACTGTGTGCAGTTTGAGTGTTTTTTGAGTAGAGCAGAGTGTGTCTGCAAATGCAAATTCACCACATAGACTTATATGTGTGTGTCTGTGCATGTGAGGGATAGAGAGAGAGAGAGAATGTGTGTGCGTGTGAGAGAGAGAGCGAGTGTCTGCATGCGCATCTGTGCATGTGAGTGTGACAGAGTGTAAGCCTGTGAGAGGTTGTGCATGTGGGTGTGAGTGTGAGGCGTGTATGTGAGTGAGTCTAGGAGAGAGCGTGTGTCTGAGAGAGGGTCTGTGTCATTGTGTGAGTATGTAAGTGCGTGTGTGTTGGTGCATGCATGAGTGTATAGTACAGTGTGACATGAACCCTAGATCCTGGTTGAGGACATCCTCATGGGTATCGAACTTGGCTATCTGCCTCTGCTTGGCCACTCTGCGTTGTTGCATACCCCAACAACTGCCTTGGGGGACAGTCACCCGAAGATCTGAGGCCGAATGTCCCTGATCGCTGAAGTGTTCCCCACAGGAGCAGTGCTCCGAAGCTAGTACTTCCAAATAAACCTACTGGACTATAACCTGGTGTTGTGATTTTTAACATTGTCCACCTCAGTCCAACACTGGCATCTGCTCACCATTAATATATGATGTCATTGGCCATATTTTTAGACGGTATGTGGGCAGCTCAAGTTGGGAAACATTGCGATCTGTCAGACCTAAATCTCTCCAAAGGGCTCCATGCTGCCATATTTCCACACAGCGGAGCCAAGTGCAGGATGGAGTTGGCCCAGTCTTTCTGGAGACAAACCCAAGGTGGTATTGATGATGGATAGATGGCCAGGCTGGAACTTCTTTCTTTATTTGGACTTCGGCTCACTTGAAATAATGAATTCCAGGCCCTCAGACCTTTATGCCTCACCTTCAACGTCCCACATGCCCTCTCTATGGCCCCTGTAGCACCATATCCACTGCAAGTCCCTCATATGCACCTTGCCACCTCCATGATCCTTGAACCTCAGTTCACTGTCCCTATCATGCTCCTCTGTGCCCTTAATGCCCCTCATAACTACCATGTTGACTCCAAACAGCTCATATCCCCAGGACCCTCCAAACACCCCAATCCATCATAGCATCCATTATGAATCTATTTCCACCATGTAAGAAATGTGCAGGCATGATAATGTCACCATTACATAATGCTGGTGAAAATTCCCAGAGACAGGAATGAGGGTGGGCATCCTGGAATCAGGTCCTGATTTGGTGGCATCTGGGTCCCTGTGCTGAATTCATAGAGATTATTTAGTTTTATTAGTGTAAACACAATGTGATCAGCTGCTACATTGGCACTGCTGCTTCTTATTATGCTGCTTACATTTTGTCTGTTGTTCTTGCATTCTCTGTGATTTTATTCATGTAGTTTGAAGGCCAGGAGATTACTTTGGATAGTCGAATTGGCATTTTTATCACCATGAATCCTGGCTATGCTGGACGTACAGAGCTGCCAGAATCGGTGAAAGCTCTCTTCAGGCCTGTGGTGGTGATTGTCCCTGACCTTCAGCAAATCTGTGAAATTATGCTTTTCTCAGAGGGATTTCTTATGGCAAAGGTAGGAGGGCTGCAAATTTTAGTTCAAAAACATCCCATTCAATTTTAAGTGGAAGTTCATTTTGTCCAGAAATTTGTTACTTAAATGCATTTGGTAAAAGACTCACAGAGAAAAAAATACATTATGAAAATTAAATTAGTTAAAAACTATACTGAAATTAATTTATTGTTTTTTTAAAACTTAGCATATAAGTCAGTCTTCTGTAGCATTGCTTGCATCAGTTAGGAGGATAAATTGTGTTCTAACTATGGGGACGTTATTGTCTGTAATCCACCACATATACTTTGTTGACTGTTACGAAGAGTTACATTTAGAAGCATTCTGCAACCCCTGTTTAGTTTGCCACAAATAATCTTAAACTTATTCTACCAATGTCAAAAACAATATAGAGTAAGTGGGATTTTATAGAAAGAGATCTGAGTTAGGCTTGGAGTACAAGTGTGACAATGTACACAGTTTGGTAACTAAGGCCAGTGATCTGCAGGGATGAATAGCCACATGAAAATAAGACTACTGATGATGATGGAGTCCTGACTCCAGAGAAAATGGGAGCATTGAAAGCTTAATGTTACTGGCTGGACAGTATTCAGGGAGGGGAGGGGAGGAGAAAAGTAGAAAAGATAGCAGTTTAGCTCAAGGAACATATTACAATTTTGGAAAAAGAATATGTCTTTAAGAGGTCAAAGACAGTGAAATAATTCTACAGAGGCTGGGTATCCCATCACCAAGCCGCCTTCTATTTAAACATTAACAGGCCTTGACTATCATACTACCTCATACAGAGTTAGGCAGCAGTATCCCTGACATTCAACCATTTTATATTAGCTTAAAAATCTGTTGCTGGAAAAGCGCAGCAGATCAGGCAGCATCAAAGGAACAGGAAAATCGACGTTTCGGGCATAAGCCCTTCTTCAGGAATCAGGCTGCCTGACCTGCTGCACTTTTCCAGCAACACATTTTTAAGCTCTGATCTCCAGCATCTGCAGTCCTAACTTTCTCCTAACCATTTTATATTAGCCAAGACTCCCTGACTGGATCAGATTAACCGCCCCAATTGGAGAACTCATATTCTAGAATGTCCAACTGGCTGACTTTGTTACAATCGCTACAGACACAGTCTATATATTTGGAGTTAGGAAATGAGAGATGAGGTATGGCATTACTTGGTATGATTTATAAGGCACCAAATAGTAGGACGGGGATAGAGGAGCAGAATTTGTAAAGAAATCATTGGGAGGTGCAACAACTGTATAGTAATGATAATGGGGACTTTAACTAGCCCAGTGTTGAGTGTGAAAGTGATTATGTTAAGGGAACAGCAAAAGAGGATTTACAAAAATTCTTTCATGGGTGTGAACATTGCTGGCAAAATTGTCTTTGTTGACCATCCCTAATTGTCTTTGAGAAGATGGTGTCTTGTTGATCAGTAAATTTCCTGGAGTAAATCTCTTCTGCATCTCTCCGAGATCCTGACAGATTTCTAAACGTAAGGTGCCAAAAAAATAGCACAGCTGGGATTTATAAGGTTTTGTATAACATCCTTGCTAATGCACTCTCTTCCTCTATAAAAGAAGTTAATTAACCTGTATGTGTTTTATCAGTCATTGGAACTTATCCTGCAACCTAGAAAGATGTGCGTATATACATCCCATCCCCAGATGTCTCTTTTCCTGCACCTTCTTTAAAGTTGTACCATTTAGTTCATATTACTTCTTCTCACTTTATGTACTAAAAGACATAACTTCATACTTCCCTGCCATGTAACACCAATTTGACTTCCTGAAATCTGTTACTGCATTTGTTTGTTTCATACCATCTGCAAACTCTGAAATTACTCCCAATTACAAAAAAAATTATGTTTTGAGGAAATGTTGTACTGGATTTGAAGTATTAACTCTATTTCTCTAACCATATATGCTGCCAGACTTGCTGAGTTTCTTCAGCACTTTCTGTTTTTTGTTAAACATGACTCCCCTTAAACATATTGGTAACGAACCGGGACAAGTGATGGGCTTGTTAGTGGGTGAACATTTTGGTGATGGTGACCACAATTCTGTGACTTCTACCTTGGTCATGGAGAGAGATAGGTGCGTGCAATAGGGTAGGTTTTACAACTGGGGGAAGGGTAAATACGATGCTATAAGACAGGATCTGAGGAGCATAAGTTGGGAGCATAGGCTGTCAGGGAAGGATGTCGTGGAAATGTGGAACTTTTTCAAGGAACAGATACGACGTGTCCTTGATATGTATGTACCTGTCAGGCAGGAAAGACATGGTCGTGTGAGGGAACCTTGGTTGACGAGGGAGGTTGAATGTCTTGTAAAGAGGAAGAAGGAGGCTTACATAAGGTTGAGGAAACAAGGTTCAGACAGAGCAGTGGAGGGATACAGGATAGCCAGAAGGGACCTGAAGAAAGGGATTAGGAGAGCTAAGAGAGGGCATGAAAAATCTTTGGCGGGTAGGATCAAGGATAACCCCAAGGCATTTTATGCGTATGTGAGAAACATGAGAATGACGAGAACGAGGTTAGGTCCGATCAAGGACAGTAGTGGGAGACTGTGTATTGAGTCGGAAGAGATAGGAGAGGTCTTGAATGAGTACTTTTCTTCAGTATTTACAAATGAGAGGGACCGTATTGTTGAAGAGGAGAGTGTGAAACAGACTGGTAAGCTAGAGGAGATACTTGTTAGGAAAGAAGATGTGTTGGGCATTTTGAACAACTTGAGGATAGACAAGTCCCCCGGGCCTGACGGGATATATCCTAGGATTATGTGGGAAGCAAGAGAGGAAATTGCAGAACCGTTGGCAATGATCTTTTCGTCTTCACTGTCAACGGGGGTGGTACCAGGGGACTGGAGAGTGGCGAATGTTGTGCCCCTGTTCAAAAAAGGGAATAGGGCTAAACCCGGGAATTACAGGCCAGTTGGCCTTACTTCGGTGGTAGGCGAAGTAATGGAAAGGGTACTGAGGGATAGGATTCATGAGTATCTGGAAAGACACTGCTTGATTAGGGACAGCCAGCACGGATTTGTGAAGGGTAGGTCTTGCCTTACAAGTCTTATTGAATTCTTTGAGGAGGTGACCAAGCATGTGGATGAGGGTAGAGCAGTGGATGTAGTGTACATGGATTTTAGTAAGGCATTTGATAAGGTTCCCCATGGTAGGCTTATGCGGAAAGTCAGGAGGCATGGGATAGTGGTAAATTTGGCCAGTTGGATAGAAAAGTGGCTAACCGGTCGAAGTCAGAGAGTGGTGGTAGATGGTAAATATTCAGCCTGGAGCCCAGTTACAAGTGGAGTTCCGCAAGGATCAGTTCTGGGTCCTCTGCTGTTTGTAAGTTTTATTAATGACTTGGAAGAGGGAGTCGAAGGGTGGGTCAGTAAATTTGCAGATGATACGAAGATTGGTGGAGTTGTGGATAGTGAGGAGGGCTGTTGTTGGCTGCAAAGAGACTTAGATATGATGCAGAGCTGGGCTGAGGAGTGGCAGATGGAGTTCAACCCTGTCAAGTGTGAGGTTGTCCATTTTGGAAGGACAAATAAGAATGCGGAATACAGGATTAACGATAGGGTTCTTAGTAAGGTGGAGGAGCAGAGGGATCTTGGGGTCTATGTTCATAGATCTTTGAAAGTTGCCACTCAGGTGGATAGAGCTTGAAAGAAGGCCTATGGTGTATTAGCGTTCATTAGCAGAGGGATTGAATTCAAGAGTCGTGAAGTGATGTTGCAGCTGTACAGGACCTTGGTTAGGCCACATTTGGAGTACTATATGCAGTTCTGGTCGCCTCACTTTAGGAAAGATTTGAAAGCTTTGGAGAGGGTGCAGAGAAGATTTACAAGGATGTTGCCTGGAATGGAGAACAGGTCGTACGAGGATAGGTTGAGAATGCTAGGCCTTTTCTCATTGGAATGGCGAAGGATGATGGGTGACTTGATAGAGGTTTATAAGATGATCAGGGGAATAGATAGAGTAGACAGTCAGAGACTTTTTCCCCGGGTACAACAGAGTGTTACAAGGGGACATAAATTTAAGGTGAAGGGTGGAAGGTATAGGGGGCATGTCAGGGGTAGGTTCTTTACCCAGAGAGTGGTGGGGGCATGGAATGCACTGCCTGTGGGAGTGGCAGAGTTAGAATCATTGGCAATCTTTAAGCGGCAATTGGATAGGTACATTGATAGGTACATCGTGGGCCGAAAGGCCTGTTCTGTTCTATATTGTTCTATGTTCTATGTTCTATATTCTTACTGATTTTCATTTATTAACCCATATTGTTCCAAGTGCCCAAACCCGAAAGGGTTCAGAAAAGATTTACAAGGATGTTGCCAGGGTTGGAGGGTTTAAGCTATAAGGAGAAGTTGAATAGGGTGAGGGTATTCTGCAGCATCCACAGTTCTTTTGTTTCTTTTTGTTCAAGCAAAGTCACAGGCAGTTTAATCAGATAATTTCAATCAATTCAATTTAGTTATTGGGTATCAGTTAGCCCAGTTGACTGCTCAGCTGGTTTGTTATGCAAAATGACACCAATACTGTGAGTTCCTGAGGCTTAAGTTGGCATGAAGATCCCATCTTCTCAACCTCACCCTTGTCTGAGGTGTGGTGATCCACAGGTTAAACTACTACCAGCCATCTCTGTTCAGTGAGGCTAACGAAATGGTCCTCTGGGACAATGGTGACTTTATCTTTAGTTCGTTATTGGTTGACTATATTTTAGTAGTTATTTATCAGAAGCCTGGCTGTGTAAATAGAATACTTGATAAAATTTGAGATGTATGTACATTAATAATGGAAAAGGATAGACCAGATCTAAAAGTTGAAGTTCTAAATTGAAGAAAGGCCAATTTTGACGGTATTAGGCAAGAACGTTCGAAAGCTGATTGGGGCAGATGTTCGCATGTAAAGGGATGGCTGGAAAATGGGAAGCTTTCAGAAATGAGATAATAGGAATCCAGAGAAAGTATATTCCTGTCAGAGTGAAAGGAAAAGCTGGTAGGTACAGGAAATGCTGGATGACTAAAGAAATTGAGGGTTTGGTTAAGAAAAAGAAGGAAGCATATGTACGGTATAGACAGGATAGATTGAGTGAATCCTTAGAAGAGTATAAAGGAAATAGGAGTGTACTTAACAGGGAAATCAGGAGGACAAAAAGGGGACATGAGATAGCTTTGGCAAATAGAATTATGGAGAATCCAAAGAGTTTTTACAAATACATTAACGACAAAAGGGTAACTAGGGAGAGAACAGGCCCCCCCCCCCCCCCCCCCCCACCTCCATAGATCAGCAAGGCGGCCTTTGTGTGGAGCTGCAGAAAATGGGGGAGATACTAAATGAGTATTTTGCTTCAGTATTTGCTGTGGAAAAGGATATGGAAGATATAGACTGTAGGGAAATAGGTGGTGACATCTTGCAAAATGCCCATATTACAGAGGAGGAAGTGCTGGATGTCTTGAAGCGGGTAAAAGTGGATAAATCACCAGGACTGATCAGGTGTACCCTAGAACTCTATGGGAAGCTAGAGAAGTAAATGCTGGGCCTCTTTCTGAGATATTTGTATCATCAATAGTCACAGGTGAGGTGCCGGAAGACTAGAGGTTGGCAAACGTGGTGCCACTGTTAAAGAAGGGTGGTAAAGACAAACCAGGGAACTATAGACTAGTGAACCTGACGTCGGTGGTGGGCAGGTTGTTGGAGGGAATCCTGAGGGACAGGATGTACATGCATTTGGAAAGGCAAGGACTGATTAGGGATAGTCAACATGGCTTTGTGCGTGGGAAATCATGTCTCACAAGCTTGATTGAGGTTTTTGAAGAAGTAACAAAGAGAATTGATGAGGGCAGAGCAGTATATGTGATCTATATGGACTTTGGTAAGGCATTCGACAAGGTTTCCCATGGGAGACTGCTGAGCAAGGTTAAATCTCACGGAATACAGGGAGAATTAGCCATTTGGATACAGAACTGGCTCAAAGGTAGAAGAGGGTGGTGGTGGAGGGTTGTTTTTCAGAATGAAGGCCTGTGATCAGTGGAGTGCCACAAGGATTGATGCTGCGTCCTCTAACTTTTGTTATTTACATAAATGATTTGGATGCAAGCATAAGAGGTACAGTTAGTAAGTTTGCAGATGACATCAAAATTGGAGGTGTAGTGGACAGCCAAGAGGGTTACCTCAGATTACAACAGGTTCTGGACCAAATGGGCCAATGGGCTGAGAAGTGTCAGATGGCATTTAATTCAGATAAATGCGAGGTGCTGCATTTTGGGAAAGCAAATCTTAACAGGACTTATACACTTAATGGTAAGGTCCTAGGGAGTGTTGCTGAACAAAGAGAACTTAGAGTGCAGGTTCATGTATCCTTGAAAGTGGAGTCGTAGGTAGATAGGATAGTGAAGAAGGCATTTGGTATGCTTTCCTTTATTGGTCAGAGTATTGAGTACAGGAGTTGGGAGGTCATGTTGTGGCTGTACAGGACATTGGTTACGCCACTGTTGGAATATTCCATGCAATTCTGGTCTCTTTCCTATCAGAAAGATGTTGTGAAACTTGAAAGGATTCAGAAAAGATTTGTAAGGATGTTGCCAGGGTTGGAGGCTATGAGCTATAGGGAGAGGCTGAACAGGCTGGGGCTGTTTTCCCTGGAGCATTGGAGGCTGAGGGGTGACCTTATAGAGGTTTACAAAATTATGAGGGACATGGATAGGGTAAACAGGCAAAGTCTTTTCCCTGGGATCGGGGAGTCCAGAACTAGAGCGTATAGGTTTAAGGCGAGAGGGGAAAGATATAAAAGAGACCTAAGGGGCAACTTTTTCACGCAGAGGGTGGTACGTGTATGGAATGAACTGCCAGAGGAAGTGGTGGAGGCTAGTACAATTGCAACATTTAAGAGGCATTTGGATGGGTATATGAATAGGAAGGGTTTGGAGGGATATGGGCTGGGTGCTGGCAGGTGGGACTAGATTGGGTTGGGATATCTGGTCGGCGTGGACGGGTTGGACTGAAGGGTCTGTTTCATGCTGTACATCTCTATGACATTAAGGAAAAACAAGTGTGTAACCTTTTCTCTACTAGAAAAACAAGTGTGTAACCTCACATTACAGCAAACTTTGTTTCAACCAGCACCTTATGAAATGGCACTCTTGATAAATCAGCAAAAAGTATAAACCTCAAACACTGTGAAGTTTACTGTATTATTCTGTCCTATTATTATAGTTTTTATTTACCTCAATATTATTCATTCAAATGGCCACAAGAAATATCAAAAGTTGATTCAATTCTGAGTCAATTTCTCCTCAAATACCATGATCTACCACAATGTCCAAGTAGTCAGTTGAGTGAGAAGGCTCTCTGCCCTAAGTTTCATTTCAGGCAAAGTTGCATTATTATTTAAGCAATTTGCGCTGTAAATAAAGTATAACAGTGATATGTATACTCCCTGTATGTTTTCACATTGAAGATGTGGACCTTTGATTATCCAGAAAATTTGATCACATGGAAAAAGTGAGGACTGGAGGTGTTGGGGATAAGAGTCAAAAAATGTGGTGCTGGAAAAGCACAGCTGGTCAGGCAGCATCCGAGGAGCAGCAGAGTCGACGTTTCAAGCATAAGCTCTTCATCAGACATTCCTGGTGTAGAGCCTATGCTCGAAACGTCCTGCTCCTCGGATGCTGCTTGACTGGCTGTGCTTTTCCAGTACATTTTTGTATTTGACCATATGTGTAATGACAC
Source organism: Chiloscyllium plagiosum (assembly GCF_037043375.1). NCBI lineage: Eukaryota > Metazoa > Chordata > Chondrichthyes > Orectolobiformes > Hemiscylliidae > Chiloscyllium > Chiloscyllium plagiosum. The sequence continues at coordinate 1,181,472 of NW_028270162.1, read as the reverse complement.
GGGATAAACCCCTCCTGCTAATTTAAACCAGCAACACAGAAAAGATTTTAACCCGTTAAAATTTGAGAGGCAAAGAACAATCCCAAAAGTCATTATTTAAAGTAAAAATTATCAACTTTATTTTTTAAAGTCTAACAGAGAATAATTAACTAACAACTGTTTGCAACTCCTTTCTCTAACCTATCTTTTACTTTACCCTTTACAATACTGGTCCGATAAAAATATCCCGATTACGATTTACCCCCAAAAAAATCACGTTTCAAAACCAGTCAACTTGCCAAATGTCCTCTGTATTTTCCTCTGTCTTCTTTTCTTCTTCTTAGGGATTCTGTTTCACAGGTCATTGATAGTTAAAGGTACCTTGAAGAGAGGTATTCAACAGGCAGTCTGCGTATGTTAGTGGCTTGGCAGTTCTCCTCCAACTGTTCAATTTTTCCCGGTCTTGTACCCAAAGCATCAGAACGTTTCAATGGTTTTAATATTGTCAAAATACCAAATTCAAACTTGATTGGAGTTTAGTATCTTGGGCATAATTTAAAAATAATGGTTAAATTTTCCAGTAATCTGTGTTATTCTCTAAGTCCTTCAACTCTTAAAGTTACAGTACCCCTTACACCTTCATAACACATGGCACACCCCCGGTTCCAATGTGCCAGTTAATAAAACATTTCCTTTATTTATTCTTACTGAGAATAATCTTATGTAATTCCATTTTTAAATATTTTGTGTTGTTTCTCTTTAATGTAGATACTTGCAAAGAAGATGACTGTACTTTACAAACTGGGAAAAGAGCAGCTTTCTAAACAACATCATTACGACTTTGGACTTCGAGCTCTCAAGTCTGTACTTGTCATGGCTGGGGAATTGAAGAGAGGATCGCCTGATATAAATGAGGTAAAGAATCTCTGTAAATCTTGTGGCATCAGTAGGAAGATGTTTAGTTGGATAGGAAACTAGCTTTGCAACAGAAAACAAGTGAAAATTGAAGGAATTAGCTCTATTTGGGGAAAGTAACTACAGAGGAACTTCGATTATCCAGCATTCGATTAACCAAATTTCGGATTATCCAAACAAGATCACCATGTTCTAATGTTTGGTTAACAATGTTATCCAGCATTTGATCCAGCATTCGATTAACGAACAAAATATTCCCTTCGGATAATCGAGGTTCCTCTGTAGATTTCCATCAAGGTATGGCCAAGTCATAATCTTTATTAATAACAAGGTATCAAGGAGAAGTAAAATTTAAACAGATTAATGAGTGAATTAATTAATTCATTGGGCAAAGTTATTGTAGACATCTAAAGATGAAAAATATCCAATTCCTGAGCTAAAGTGGGAAAAGGATCTCCAGATGGTATAAAGTTATTAATATAAAGCCAATCTAATGTAAGGTCCATTCAGAGATGTCTTGGAGTTAAAATACTTTATTCTGAGGCATAGTAAATACACTATTGGTAAAACCATAATTCTTGGTACATAGTGACATGAACAAAGGCAGAAAAATACTAACTGGTCCATCTAACCTTTCCATGTAGCCGTTATGTTGTGTGTTACAACATAGACATATTCCATCAACTGGAACCAGTGCAATTCTTACAGTGGCAAAAGAAACATATTAAAGTCAGGATGAATGGCAGAAGGAAAGAGAAAAACTCCCAGATCTACTTAGGTGGTTGACTACAGGTAGTCTCCAGAGGGACAATTAGTCCCTCTAAATCCTAGCACCATTTGATGAGCAAGATTAGATCTCATGGAATACAGGGAGAACTAGCCATTTGGATATAGTAGTGGCTCAAAGGTAGAAGCCAGAGGGTGGTGGTGGAGGGTTGTTTTTTAGACTGGAGGCCTGTGACCAGTAGAGTGCCACAAGGATCAGTGCTGGGTCCTCTACTTTTTGTCATTTACATAAATGATTTGGATGCAAGCATAAGAGGTACAGTTAGTAAGTTTGCAGACGACAGCAACATTGGAGGTGTAGTGGGCAGCGAAGAGGGCTACCTCAGATTACAACAGAATCTTGACCAGATGGGCCAATGGGCTGAGAAGTGGCAGATGGAGTTTAATTCAGATAAATGCGAGGTGCTGCATTTTGGGAAAGCAAATCTTAGCAGACTTATACACTTAATGTTAAGGTACTAGGGAGTGTTGCTGAACAAAGAAACCTTGGAGTGCAGGTTCATGTATCCTTGAAAGTGGAGTCGTAGGTAGATAGGATCGTGAAGAAGGCATTTGGTATGCTTTCCTTTATTGGTCAGAGTATTGAGTACAGGAGTTGGAATGTCATGTTGCGGCTGTACAGGACATTGGTTACGCCAGTGTTGGAATATTGCATGCAATTCTGGTCTCCTTCCTATTGGAAAGATGTTGTGAAACTTGAAAAGGTTCAGAAAAGATTTACAAGGATGTTGCCAAGGTTGGAGGATTTGATCTACAGGGAGAGGCTGAACAGGCTGGGGCTGTTTTCCCTGGAGCGTCGGAGGCTGAGGGGTGACCTTACAGAGGTTTACAAAATTATGAGGGGCATGGATAGGATAAATAGGCAAAGTCTTTTCCCTGCGGTCAGGGAGTCCAGAACTAGAGGGCATAGGTTTAGGGTGAGAGGGGAAAGATATAAAAGAGACCGAAGGGGCAACTTTTTCATGCAGAGAGTGGTACGTGTATGGAATGAGCTGCCAGAGGATGTGGTGAGGGCTGGTACAATTGCAACATTTAAGAGGCATTTGGATGGGTATATGAATAGGAAGGGTTTGGAGGGATATGGACCGGGTGCTGGCAGGTGGGACTAGATTGGGTTGGGATATCTGGTCGGCATGGACAGGTTGGACCGACGGGTCTGTTTCCATGTTGTATATCTCTATGACTCTATGACTTCATGAGTGATTGGTTTTACAGCTGAGTAGCTCACGTGTAACTGCAGAAATCCAGAAGAACTTATGACAGAGATGGGGCTGAAAGCAATCTGAGTAAGAAAGAGCGGCTTCCCTTTGCTCATGGATCCTAGTGAAACTTCAGACTTTTAAGGAAATCTGTCTATTTCTATGAAGACCACTGAGCAGAAATAACTGAATTTAGTAATTAAGTAATTTATTAATATATTTAGTAATTTGTTTAGTAATTTAGTAATTTATTAATTCAGTAATTATGTAAGTTGCATAATTGGCAGGAATCATGTTCTGCTATTTTCACATTCCGATCACTTAATCTGCACTATCAACACCCTTTCTCCCCCAGCACTCCAAGCGTCCGCACAGCACTATTACATAAATGCTGTCTCCTCCATATTTTACATCAGCGCTTATGAAGAGTCACCTAGATGCAAAACATTAGCTCGTTCTCTCCATTGATTAACATGGAATATTACAGTGCAGTATAGGCCCTTTGGCCCTCGATGTTGCACCAACCTGTGGTACCAATCTGAAGCCCATCTAACCTACACTATTCCAATTTCATCCATATGTTTATCCAATGACCATTTAAATGCCCTTAAAGTTGACGAGTCTACTACTGTTGCAGGCAGTGCGTTCCATGCCCCTACTACTCTCTGATTAAAGAAACTACTTCTGACATCTGTCCTATATCTGTTACCCCTCAACTTAAAGCTATGTCCCTTCGTGCTAGCCAGCACCAACTGAGGACAAAGGCTCTCACTGTCCACCCTATCTAACCCTCTGATTATCTTATATGTCTAAATTAAGTCACCTTTCAATCTTCTGTCTAACGAAAACAGGCTCAAGTCCCTCAACCTTTCCTCATAAGACCTTACCTCCATGCCAAGAAAAATCCTAGTAAATCTCCTCTGAACTCTTTCCAAAGCTTCCACATCCTTCCTGTAATGTGGTGACCAGAACTGTATACAATACTCTAAGTGCGGCTGCACCAGAATTTTGTATAGCTGCACCATGACCTCGTGGCTCTGAAACTCAATCCCTCTACCAATAAAAGCTAACACACCATATGACTTTTTAGCAATCCTATCAGCCTGGGTAGCAACTTTCAAAGATCTATGTACATGGATCTCTCTGCTCATCTACTCTACCAAAAATCTTACCATTAGCCTAGTAGTCTGCTTTACTGTTGCTCCTTCCAAAGTGAATCACCTTTCACTTTTCCGCATTAAACTCCATTTGCCACCTTTCAGCCCAGCTCTGCAGCTTATCTATGTCCCTCTGTCATCTGCAACATCCTTCGGCACTATCCACAACTCCACCAGCCTTAGTGTCATCTGCAAATGTACTGATCTATCCTTCTACGCCCTCATACAGGTCATTTATAAAAATGACAAACAGCAATGGCCCCAAAACAGATCCTTGCAGTACACTATTGGTAACTGATCTCCACGTTGAACATTTCCAATCAACCACCATCCTCTGTCTTTTTGCAGCTAACCAATTTCTGATCCAAACTGCTAAATCACCCTCAATCACATGCCTCCGTATTTTATGCAATAGTCTACCATGGAGAATCTTATCAAATGCCTCACTGAAATCCCTCTACACCACATCAACCACTTTACCCTCATCCACCTGTTTGGTCACCATCTCAAAGAACTCAATAAGGTTTGTGAGGCACGACTTACCCTTCACAAAACCGTGTTGACTATCCCTAATCAACTTATTCCTCTCTAGATGTTTATAAATCCTATTTCTTATAACCTTTTCCAACACTTTATCCACAACCAAAGTAAGGTTTACCGGTCTATAATTACCAGTGTTGTCTCTACTCCCTTTCTTGAACAAGGGGACAATATTTGTTATCCTCCCATCTTCTAGCACTATTCCTGTAGACAATGATGACATAAAGATCAAAGTGAAAGGCTGTGGAATTTCCTCCCTGGCTTCCCGGAGAATCTTAGGATACATTCCATCTGGTCCAGGAGACCTTTCTATTTTCACATTTTCCAGAACTGCTAACACCTCTTCCGTGTGAACCTCAGTTCTGTCAAGTCTACTCGCCTGTATCTCAGTATTCTACTCAACAACATTGTCTTTTCCCAGTGTGAATACTGATGAAAAGTGTTCATTTAATGCTTCCCCTATCTCCTCAGACTCCATGCACAACTTCCCATTACTATCCCTGATTGGACCTAATCTTTCTCTAGTAATTTCTCTAGATTCTACCTGACCTGCTGTGATCTCCAGCATTTTGTTTTCAGTACTTCCTTTCATTTACTTTGTTTATAATTCCCACTGCCTTGGAAAAGCAGCCAAACATAATCAAAGACACTCCCCATCCTGATTATACTCTCTTTCACCCTCTTCCATTGGGCAGAAAATACAAATGACATCAAGGCTGCATTTGATTGAGTGTGGCATCAAGGAGTCCTAACAAAACTTGAATCAATGTGTATCGGGGACAAATTTTCCAGTGGTTGGAGTCATACCTGGCATATAGAAAGATAGTTGTGCTTTTTGGAGGTCAATCATCTCAAGCTCCAGACCCTCTTCATAGGAGTTCCTCAGGGTAGTGTCCTAGGCCCAACCATCTCCAGCTGCTTCATTAATGACCTCCCTTCCATCATAAGGTCAGAAGTGGGGATAATCACCAACGATTGCACAATGTTCAGTACCATTCAGTCCTCAGATACTGAAGCAGTCCATGTTCAAATGCAAAAAAACTGAACAATTCCCAGGCTTGGGCTGACAAGTGGCAAGTATTGTGCCACACATATGCCAGGCTATTACCATCACCCAAAAGAAACAATCTCTTGGGCATTCAATGATATTACCATCACTGAATCTCCCACTATCAACATCCTGGGAGATAACATTGACCAGAAACACAACTGAACTCATCACATTCACAGCGGCTACAAGAGCAGGTCAGAGGCTAGGAATACAGCAAGTAACTCACCTCCTGATTCCCCAAAGCCTGTCCACCATCTACAAGGCACAAGTTAGGACTGTGATGGAATACTCCCCACTTACCTGAATGAGTGGAGCTTCAACATCACTCAAGAAACTTGACACCACCCAGGACAAATCAGCCCACTTGATTGGCACTATACCCACAAGCATCCACTCTCTCCACCACCAATGCTCGGTAGCAGCAGTGTGTACTATCTCATAGATTCCCCTACAGTGTGGAAACAGTGTGTATCTACAAGATACAGTGCAGAAATTCACCAAAGATCTTCAGACAGCACCTTCCAAACCCGAAGGACAAGGGTAGCGGATACATGGAATGCCACCCTCATGCAAGTTCCCCTCTAAGCCACTCCGTATCCTAATTTGGAATATATCCTTCATTCTTACTCAGCCAAAGTCCTGGAATTCCCTCCCTTAGTGCATTGTGGGTCAACAAACAGCAGGTGGACTGCAGCAGTGCCTGAAGGCAGCTCACCACCTCTTTCTAAAGGGCAACTAAGGATGTTTAATAAATGCTGATCAACCAGTGATGCCCACATCCCACAAATGAATAAAAAAAGGTTGACATCATGTACCAACAGATTTAAGGACTGCTTCTTCCCTACTGTTATCAACTTAGGAATGGACCTTTCATATATTACAGTTGATCTATTTCTACACCTTTTCTGTCACTATAACACTATATTCCACATTCTATTCTAACATAGAAAATGGGTGCATGAGAAGGCTATTTGGCCATTTAGGCCTGCACCATCATTCAATCTGATCATGCATTCTCAGCATCCCATCCCACCCTCTCTTCATACCCATTGATCCCTTTAGCCGTAAAGGCCACAATGAGCTCCCTCTTGAATATGTCTAATGAACTGCCCAACAGCTTCCTGTGGGAGAGAATTCCACAGGTTCCCAACTCTCTGAGTGAAGAAATTCTTCCATATCTCAGTCCTGAATGGTCTACCCCTTATTCTTAGACTGTGATCCCTTGTTCTGGACTTCCCCACATCTAGTCTGTCCAGTCCCATCAGGATTTTATATATTTCTATAAGAACCCCTCCGCCCCCATCATTCTTCTAAATTCCAGTCAGTACAAGCTCAGTCGATCCAGTCTTTCCTCATGTCAGTCCTGCCATCCCAGGAATCAGTCTGGTGAACCTTCACTGGACTCACTCAATAGCAGCAATGTTCTTCTGCAGACGAGGAGGCCAAAACTGCACACAAGACTCAAGCTGTGGTCTCACCAAGGCCCTGTATAACTGCAGCAAGACATCCCTATGCCTGTATTCAAATCCTCTCACTATGAAGGCCAGCATGCCATTAGTTTTCCCCACTGCTTGCTGCACCTACATGCCAACCTTCAGCGACTGTTCCACCATGACACGAAGGGCTCGTTTTATCTCACCTTGTCCTAAACTGCCACCGTTCAGATAATAATCTGCCTTCCTGGTTTTGCAACCAAAGTGGATAACCACACATTTATCCGCATTATATTTTATTGATAAGTATTTGCCCACTCAGCCAGCATGTCCAAGTCACCCTGCAGCCTCTTAGCATCCTCCTCACAGCACACACTGCCACCCAGCTTCTTGCCATCTGTAAATTTGGAGATATGGCATTCAATTCCTTCGTTCAAATCGTTGATGTATATTGTGAACACCTGGGGTCCCAGCGCTGAACATTCTATTGTAAATTCTGTTCTCTTACCCTGATATACTTATATAAGGTATAAGTTGTCTGTATAGCATGAAAAACAATACTCTTCATTGTATCTGTGTCCAATAATAAATCAAATCAAAATCAAATTGATGTAAATCTTTCTTCACTAGAGATGGGAAATGATGTTAGGCCCAAAGCAAGGTTTATAGGACAGTCCCTATTAATTAACTCCATGATACAATTATGCAATTGCTCCCATGCTTGAATGAACTGTGCACCACTCCATCAACCATGCGAGTGAAGGGATTGACAAACCAGTTATTGAAATGCGGTAGGATATAATTTTAACATTAGATTAGTGATAAAGCATAATTCCAAATTAACATGTTTATAACTTGGAGATGTCTTAGGTACAAGCCAAAATTTGTCAATTTTTAATGTTTCTCAAGACTTTTGGCTGTGCTGCAGTTTGTGTTGAACATGTCTGAAATTATATCATAAACTTAAATATTTTACTTAATTTGATTTACTAGGATGTGGTATTGATGAGGGCTTTGAGAGACATGAATCTTCCAAAGTTTGTCTTCGAGGATGTTCCCCTGTTCTTGGGACTGATCTCTGACTTATTTCCCGGCCTTGACTGCCCTCGTGTTCGTTATCCAGATTTCAATGATGCAGTAGAGCAGGTTCTGGCAGAAAACCATTATATCGTCCTGCCAATACAGGTAAAGGTTTTTATTAGTTCAAATAATTTTTACCAGTTATCCAAGATTACAAAGAGATCTTGGTCAATTGGGTCAATAGGCTGAAGAGTAACAGATGGAGTCTAATATGGATAAATGCAAGGTCTTACGTTTTGGTAAAACAAAAACAGCACTTATGCAATTAAAAGTAGTTTTGTAGAATAGAGAGACCTAGGAGTTCAGGTGCGTAATTCTTTGAAGTTTGTATCACATAGGTAGATTAAGAAGATTACGATTAATCTTAAGAAAACATTTAGCATGCTTGCATTCATTGCTCAGAACTTTGAATGTAGGAACTTGTACATTATGTTGGGGATGTACAGGACATTGGTGAGGCCACTTCTGGAGTACTGTGTCCAGTTCTGATCTCACTCTTAGAGGAAGGATATTATTAAGCTGGACAGGGTCAAATGAGATTTACCAGGATGTTGACAGGAATGGAGGGTTTGAGATATAGGAAGAGGCTGGATAGGCTGGAACATTTTTCACTAGAGCGAAGGAGGTTGAGGAGTGATCTTATGGAGGTTTATAAAATAATGAGGGGTATAGACAAGGTGAATGACAGGTGTCTTTTCCCTAGATTGGGGGATTTCAAGACCAGGGAGCATATTTTGAAGGTGAGAGGAGAAACAGGCTGGCACGGTGGCTCATTGGTTAGTACTGTTGCCTCACAGTGCCAGGGACCAAGGTTTGGTTCCTGCCGTGGGCTGTCTGTGTGGAGTTTGCACATTCTCCCTGTGTCTGTAGGGGTTTCCTCCCAAAATCCAAAGATGTTCAGGTTAGGTGAATTGGCCATGCTATATTGCCCATACGGATGTGTAGGTTAGGTCATCAGTCTGGGGTAAATGTAGAGTAGTAGAGAAATGGGTCTGGGTGGGTTACTCTTCGGAGTGGTTCGTGTGTAGAATGAACTTCCAGAGAAAATGGTGAATCTGGGTACAGTTACAATGTTTAATAAGTATATGAATAAGAAACATTTGGCGGGTTATGGGCCAAGTGCAGGCAGGTGGAACTAGTTTAGTTTGTGATTACATTCGGCATGGACTGGTTGGACTGAAGGATCTGTTTCCGTGCTGTATGACTCTGTGACTCTAAGTAGTGACCAGAGAACAGATTTATGTTAATTTGCAAAAGAATCAGATGGGAGCTAAGAAAACGGGCTGAACCTATGAAAAATCAGATGTGTTATTTTCACTGTGTTTCTCTCTATGAGGCCAACTAAATTTTCTCATGCTATTAGAGATGTACAGCATGGAAACAGACCTTTTGGTCCAACTTGTCCATGCCAACTAGATATCACAACTCAATCTAGTCCCACCTGCCAGCACCCAGCCCATATCCCTCCAAACCCTTCCTATTCATATACCCATCCAAATGCCTCTTAAATGCAGAAATTGTACTAGCCTCCTCCACCACTTCCTCTGGCAGGTCATTCCATATACGTACCATCCTCTGCTTGAAATACATTGCTCCTTAGGTCTCTTTTATGTCTTTACCCTCTCACCCTAAACCTATGCCCTCTAGTTCTGGACTCCCTGACCGCAGGGAAAATACTTTGCCTATTTATCCTATCCATGCCCCTCATGATTTTATAAACCTCTATAAGGTTACCCCTCAGCCTCCTCCAGGGAAAACAGTCCTAGCCTGTTCCACCTCTCCTATAGCTCAAATCCTCCAACCCTGGCAACATCCTTGTAAATCTGTTCTTAACCCTTTCAAGTTTCATCACATCTTCCTGTTAGGAAGGAGATCAGAATTGCACACAATATTCCAACAGTTATTATTCCAAACTCACCTCATTAACAAGGTAACAGGCCACTATGGCACTCTGTTATTCCGATGCCTGCCTGATTCTGCCACCCAACATAGGCAGACGTACTCTGGAATATCCTGGAATCCCTGCAAAAATGGCACCTTGCTTTATGGGCAGGGTCCTGGAGGTCCTGGTGGACAAGGTGGTGCAGAGGAGGCCTTGACACCAGACCCTGCCAGCCTGGTCTGAAGTTGACACCCGGGCAGTCTTAGATGACTTGAGGAATGCTTAGCAGTGCAGGACAAATATCAATAACCTTTCCACCCCACCTGGATGGAAACTAGACAGCAAAACAACAGCAGTTCCTGCCATAAAGACAATAGATAATAGACAATAGGTGCAGGAGTAGGCCATTCTGCCCTTCGAGCCTGCACCACCATTCAATATGATCATGGCTGATCATCCTTAATCAGTATCCTGTTCTTGCCTTATCTCCATAACCCTTGATTCCACTATCCTTGAGAGCTCTATCCAACTCTTTCTTAAATGAATCCAGAGACTGAGCCTCCACTGCCTTCTGGGCAGAGCATTCCACACAGCCACCAATCTCTGGGTGAAGAAGTTTCTCCTCATCTCTGTCCTAAATGGTCTACCCCGTATTTTTAGGTTGTGTCCTCTGGTTCAGCGCTCATGCATCAGCGGAAACATGTTTCCTGCCTCCAGAGTGTCCAATCCTTTAATAATCTTATATGTCTCAATCAGATCCCCTCTCAGTCTTCTAAACTCAAGGGTATACAAGCCCAGTCGCTCCAGTGTTTCAGCGTAAGGTAGTCCCACCATTCCAGGAATTGACCTCGTGAACCTACGCTGCACTCCCTCAATAGCCAGAATGTCTTTCCTCAAATTTGGAGGCCAATACTCCAGGTGTGGTCTCACCAGGGCCCTGTACAGCTGCAGAAAAACCTATTTTCTTCAAAATTCAATCCCTCTTGTTATGAAGGCCAGCATGCTATTAGCCTTCTTCACTACCTGCTGTACCTGCATGCTTACCTTCATTGACTGGTGTACAAGAACACCCAGGTCTCTTTGTACTGCCCCTTTACCTAAATTGATTCCATTTAGGTAGTAATCTGCCTTCCTGTTCTTGCCACCAAAGTGGATAACCATACATTTATCCACATTAAACTGCATCTACCATGCATCTGACCACTCACCTAACCTGTCCAGGTCACCCTGTAATCTCCTAACATCCTCCTCACATTTCACCCTGTCACCCAACTTAATATCATCAGCAAATTTGCTAATGTTATTACTAATACCATCTTCTGTATCATTAATATATATTGTAAAAAGCTGCGGTCCCAGCACTGATCCCTGCGGTACCCCACTGGTCACTGCCTGCCATTCCAAAATGGCGCCGTTTATCTCTACTCTTTGTTTCCTGTCAGCCAACCAACTTTCAATCCAAGTTAGTACTTTGTCCCCAATATCATGCGCCCTAATTTTGCTCACTAACCTGCTATGTGGTACTTTATCAAAAACTTTCTCAAAGTCCAGGTACACTACATCCACTGGATCTCCCTTGTCCATCTTCAGAGTTACATCCTCAAAAAATTCCAGAAGATTAGTCAAGCATAATTTCCCCTTCATAAATCCATGCTGTCTCTGACTTATCCTTTTACTACTATCCAGATGTGTTGTAATTTCATCCTTTATAATAGACTCCAGCATCTTTCCCACCACTGAGGTCAGACTAACTGGTCTATAATTTCCTGCTTTCTCTCTCCCACCTTTCTTAAAAAGTGGTACAACATTAGCCACCCTCCAATCCGCAGGAACTGATCCCGAATCTATCGAACTCTGGAAAATAATCACCAACGCATCCATGATTTCTCGAGCCACCTCCTTCAGTACCTTGGGATGTAGACCATCAGGCCTCGGGGACTTATCAACCTTCAGACCTAACAGTCTCTCCAAACACCAATTCCTGGCAAATATAAATTTGGTCAGTGTGCTAACCTGATGACTGCAATAATTATAAAATATGAAGGTAACAATTGTATACTAGCACACATGAAGCATGAACTATATATTCACAACATCATGTACTCACCTCTGACCTCAACCTCGCACCAGATCTATCACGGTCCCAAAAGGGACAGTTTAAGCAATTATTTAATTTTGTTCAGACTGAATAGATCATTACAGAGCTCCTACTCCCGCAGCTGTTGGTTCTGAATTTTTAAACCATTTGAGAACCTGTACTTTCCTTGCACACAATCGATAATTTCTGATTGCTGAAAATTTAAATGTATGTCATCATATCTGACAGTGAAAATTTCCTCATGTCTAGGTGGATAAAGTGGTGCAGATGTATGAGACAATGATGACACGACACACAACTATGGTGGTTGGACCCACTGGAGGTGGAAAGACTGTGGTCATTAATACACTTTGCCAGGCTCAAACGAGGTGAGATGCTTTCAGCATAATATTCAGTATGGTTCATACAGTACTGTGTGCAGAGGAGGAGACAGTAAGACAATACCCTGAATATGTACTCGGAGAAATCTGAATCCCCAATTTTTCAGATCTTCAATATTTAACACAGATTACAGGTTTTGAAGTTTTAATGTTGAAAATATTCCATTAAATAGTTTAAAAACAAATTTATTTGTTTCTTTAATTTTGATTTCCCTTTGTGTTATAGATTATCATTGGTGACTAAACTATATACCCTGAACTCAAAAGCTGTCAGTGTGATTGAGCTGTATGGAATCTTGGATCCTGTCACTCGTGACTGGACTGATGGAATTTTGTCGAACATCTTTAGAGATATTAATAAACCGACTGACAAAAAGGAAAGAAGGTAAAATGTTTCCAAAAGCCTACTAATTAAAGGAGATAAATGAGAAGAGAGTGGATATCTTTTTGTGGCAAAAACAATACATTTTCTATTAGCTTTGCCAAATCTGCAGTCAGCCTATGAGATAATGTTCTAATAGAATCTGTTTAGGTTAAAGGACAGAAAATTAAAACATAAACCAAGCAGTGTAGTAAGCTCAAGTTCCCTGTTCCACCTGAGAATTTAGTAATACTTTCACCAGTAATCAATGATCTTCCTCACCTATGGGTGAAGTCATGGACCCCACACCCTTCTTTCTCAGTTTATATGATCACTGACACTGTCAAGCCCACATTCATAGCCAATTTTTTAGTTGCCTTGTGAGTTGGTGGTTGCCACTGACAAACTGTTGAACTTTCATGGACAAAACTAACAATTCTTTTAGGGAATTCTAGAATACTATTCTAACAACATTGCAGACGTAATAATGTACAATCAAATTCCACTTTGAATGAGGCTGCAGCCACTTTCCCTTCTTTCTAATTTAATGGTGCAGGGAAAGATTTCCAATAACCAGAGTTCGTAGTGTGGATTAAGATGAGATTTGAGTTGCAGAATTTATTTTAAAGAATAATATATTTACCAGCCCTATATACTGATGTTGTTATGACAGTAATGAGAGGAGTGTATCGATATTCAAGTCCCTCTACTCCCCTGTTACACCATTAACATGAATGTGTTCATTAATTTCTAAAATGACCACTTGCTTTTCTTTAGTAGTACTATCCAAGCAAAAATATATGTTTACCAGGTTTATTTAATGAACTTCAAAATAACCAATTTATTAGACAGTTTATTATTATCAATTAAATTGTCAGTTTAGTATTTATTTTATTCTTAAAGAAACTGGTGCCTCGGTACTGGAGGAAGACTGTCGTTTTTACTGTATCAGTAGTATATGGTAGAAAAAAAGCTACTGTACTCTGTACTGTATTCCTAACACCTAACTATGATCCAGAATTAAAATTATGTCCCACAGTCACAAAAATGTTATAGTGTAGAATGAGGCCATTTAGCCCATCTTGTTTGCATCAGCTATTCAACTGAGCATCATTACCAACTACCAATCACTTACTTTTTCCCCATTCCCTTGAATATTGCTTCTATCCAAATAATTAACCAATAATACCCCCTTGAAAGCCTCAATTGAGCTTTCCCTCACAACACTTCCAGGCAATGCACACTGTACTCTAACTACTTGCTGTATGGAGAAAGTGAGGACTGCAGATGCTGGAGATCAGAGTCGCGAGTATGGTGCTGGAAAAGCTCAGCAGGCCAAGCAGCATCTGAGCAGCAGGAAAATCGATGTTTCGGGCATAAGCCCTTCATCAGGCATACTTGCTGTATGAAAATATATTTCTCACGTCACATTTGCTATTTTTTGGAAATCATATAAACCTGTGTCCCCTGAGATTTTTATTCCTTTTATGAGAGGGAACAGATTCTTCCTATCTATTCTATCCAGCCCACTTATGATTTTGAAAACCTGTTAGCCTTCTTCTGCCCAAAAACAGTTTCATCTTCTTCAATCCATCTTCATCACTGAAATTTTTCCACCCTGGAACCATTCTCGTAAATCTCTTCTGCACTCTCTCCAATGCCTTCACTTCTTTCCTATAATGTGGTGCCCAGACTGTACATAATACTTCAGCTGATGTCTAGCAGGTGTCTTGTATATGTTCAACAGCATCTCATTGTGCATGTAGTCTATGCTCCTGTGAATACAGTTGAGAAAACTGTATGCTTTATTAATTGCTCTCTCAATCTGTCCTGCTACATTCAGTTATCTGTGTACATATACACGCAGGTCCCTGTGCTCACATTTGGAACTGTGACTTCTATTTTATATTGACCTTCAATGTTTTTCTTACCAAATATGGGCTGCATAGTGGTGCCTCATAGCGCCTCATAGCGCCAGGGACCCAGGTTTGATTCCAGTCTTCGGTGACTGTGTGGAGTTTGCACTTTCTCCCCTGTGTCTGCATGGGTTTCTGCTGGATGATCTGGTTTCCTTGAACAGTCCAAAGATGTGCAGGTTCGGTGGATTACTTGTGCTACGTTGCAACATAGTTAGAGTAGAGTAAAGAGTAGAGTAGCTTTTATTTGTCATTTCTACCATATACAACTGATATAGTAAAAAAATGAGACAGTGTTCCTCCAGGACCAAGGTACTGCATGGACAGCACAAACTACACAATCATACAAAGCAGTAAAGACAAGCCAGGGAACTATAGACCGGTGAGCCTGACCTCGGTGGTGGGCAAGTTGTTGGAGGGAATCCTGAGGAACAGGATGTATATGTCTTTGGAAAGGCAAGGACTGATTCGGGATAGTCAACATGGCTTTGTGCGTGGGAAATCATGTCTCACAAACTTGATTGAGTTTTCTGAAGACGTAACAAAGAAGATTGATGAGAGCAGAGCAGTAGATGTGATCTATATGAACTTCAGTAAGGCGTTCGACAAGGTTCCCCATGGGAGACTGATTAGCAAGTTTATATCTCACTGAATACAGGGAGAACTAGCCATTTGGATATAGAACTGGCTCAAAGGTAGAAGACAGAGGGTGATGGTGGAGGCTTGTATTTCAGACTGGAGGCCTGTGACCAGTGGGGTGCCACAAGGATCATGCTGGGCCCTCTACTTTTTGTCATTTACATAAATGATTTGGATGCGAGCATAAGAGGTACAGTTAGTAAGTTTGCAGATGACAGCAAAATTGGAGGTGTAGTGGGCAGCGAAGAGGGTTACCTGAGATTACAACAGGATCTGGACCAGATGGGCCAATGGGCTGAGGAGTGGCAGATGGAGTTTAATTCAGATAAATGCGAGGTGCTGCATTTTGAGAAAGCAAATCTTAGCAGGACTTATATACTTAATGGTAAGGTCCTGGGGAGTGTTGCTGAACAAAGAGACCTTGGAGTGCAGGTTCATGGCTCCTTGAAAGTGGAGTCGCAGGTAAATAGGATAGTGAAGAAGGTGTTTGGTATGCTTTCCTTTATTGGTCAGAGTATTGAGTACAGGAGTTGGGAGGTCATGTTGTGACTGTACAGCACATTGGTTAGGCCACTGTTGGAATATTGCGTGCAGTTCTGGTCTCCTTCCTATCGGAAAGATGTTGAGAAATTTGAAAGGGTTCAGAAAAGATTTACAAGGATGTTGCCATGGTTGGAGGATCTGAGCTACAGGGAGAGGCTGAACAGGCTAGGGCTGTTTTCCCTGGAGCGTCAGAGGCTGAGGGTGACTTTACAGAGGTTTACAAAATTATGAGGGGCATGGATAGGATAAAAAGGCAAAGTCTTTTCCCTGGGGTGGGGAAGTCCAGAACTAGAGAGCATAGGTTTAGGGTGAGAGGGGAAAGATATAAAAGAGACCTAAGGGGCAACGTTTTTCACGCAGAGGGTGGTACGTGTATGGAATGAGCTGCCAGAGGATATGGTGGAGGCTGGTACAATTGTAACATTTAAGAGGCATTTGGATGGGTATATGAATAGGAAGGGTTTGGAGGGATATTGGCCACGTGCTGGCAGGTGGGACTAGATTGGGTTGGGATATCTGGTCGGCATGGACGGGTTGGACCAAAGGGTCTGTTTCCATGTTGTACATCTCTATGTCTCTATGACTCTAAGAGCAGCATGAAGTGCGTAAAAAGTGCAAAACACGCTAATTACAGTGTAATAAAATAATGATAATTAATAGACATTGTTCTAGCAGCAATGTAAAGAATTTCATGTAAAGAATTTCAGATGGAAAAGAGTCTGATCATACAGTGTTAAGTAGCCTGATGGCCAGGGGGAAGAAACTATTGCACAGTCTGGCCATGAGAGACTGAATACACTGGTATCTTCTGCCGGTTGACAGAAGAGAGAAGAGTTTGAGTGAGGGTTGCGTGGGGTCTTCCACAATGCTGTTAGCCTTTTGGATGCAGTGTGTGGTGTAAATGTCAGTAATGGAGGGAAGAGAGACCCTGATGATCTTCTCAGCTGTCTAGGGATATGCAGAATAGGTGGGTTAGCCGCAGTAAATGTGGGGGTAAGGTGGGTCCAAGTGGAATTCTCTTCACAGGCTTGGTAAAGAAGCAATGGGCTGAATGACCTCTTTCTGCACTGTAGATTCAAAATACAGCACCTCATGTTTCTCTGCATTGAGCCCCATCTAACACCTTTCTGCTCACTCCACTAACTTGTCAATATCTTTTTGGAGTTCCACACAATCCTCATCATAATTTTCAGATCATCCAAGTTACATCTCATCTGTAATGACAATTTGAAATTGTCCCCTGCCTGCCTGCCTAGATCCATATCATTAGTATATTTCAGGAAACGTAAGGGTGCCATTACTGACACCTCGGGCTCTCCACAACAAAACTTGCTCCAGCCAGGAAAAATATTCATTTATTATTACTCTCTGTCTTCAATTTTGCATCAGCAAATTAGTTAAATTTCCCTTTAGAAATCCATGCTGACGCTTTCAGATCAACCCATTTTATCCCATGTGACGACTCATTCTATCCAAATAATTGTTTCTAGAATTTTCCCTACCTCTGACGTTAAAATGACTGATCTGTAAATGTGGGCTTATCATTTCAAATTTCATAAACAAATCCTTAACATTTGCATTCTCCAGTCCTCCAGCACCTTCCCTAATTCTAGGGAAGACTAAAGGATTGTGACTGTCACTTCCTTCAAAATCTTCAGATGCATCCCCTCCAGTCCTGGTATCTTGTCAAATTTAAGTACCAACAATCTTCCTGTGTCACCATGGCCTGGATAGCACATGTCTTATTAAAGACAGATGCAAAGTGTTAATTTAACACTTCAGCCATGTCCGCTCCCTTTTTTGGTCTGTAGTTGGTCCTACTTCTCCTTTTACCACTCTTTTACTATCAATAGCTGGACAAGACTTTGGAATGTCCTTTGATGTTGAATGCCAGTTTTTAAATTAAATTTTCTTAATTATCTTAGTTGCTTTAGAGTCATAGCACAGTCATAGCATGTACAGCATGGAAACAGACCCTTCAATCCAACTCATCCATTACAACCAGTTATATTAACCTAATCTAGTTCCATTTGCCAGCACTTGGCCTATATCCCTCTAGATACTTGCTATTCATACTCTCATCCAAATGCCTTTTAAATGTTGCAATTGTACCAGCCTCCACCACTTCCTCTGATAGCTCATTCCATACACGCATCACCTTCTGCCTGAAAAAGTAGCCCCTTAAGTCCCTTTTATATCTTTCCTCTCTCACCCTGAACCTATTCCATCTAGTTCTGGACTCTCCCACCCCAGGGAAAAGACCTGGTCTATTTACCGTAATTATGACCCTCATGATTCTATAAACCTCTATAAAGTCACCCCTCAGCCTCTGACGCTCCAGGGAAACAGCCTCAGCCTATTCAGCCTCTCCCTATAGCTCAAACACTCCAACCCTGGCAACATCCTTGTAAATCTTTCCTGAACCATTTCAAGTTTCACAACATCCTTCTGACAGGAAGGAGACCAGAATTGCACGGAATATTCCAAAAGTGGCTGAACCAACGCCCTGGACAACTGCAACATGACCTCCCAACTCCTATTCACAATGCTCTGCCCCTCCTCCCCCAAACCACATTATCCCAAACCTCCAACTCGGCACAGCCCTCCGGACCCGTCCATCACAGCCCCCTCTGACCCATCTATCACCTTCTCCCTCACCTTCATCCACTGTTGCTTTCCCAGCTACCTCCTCCCAACCGCACCCAGTTCCCATTTATCTCTCAGCCCTGACCCCAACCCTCATTCCTGATGAAGGGCCCTCTTCTCTCCTTAGTTACCCTTTTGACCTTATGGTACTTATAAATTCCCTTTGGATTCTCCTTAACTCTATTTGCCATAGCTATTTCATGTCCCCCTTTTCCCTCATTTCCTTCTTAAGTATACTCCTACTGCTTCTATACCATTCTGAGGATTCACTGGATTTCTCCTGTCTATACCTGACATTTCTGATGAAGGGCTGTTGCCCGAAACATCGATTCTCCTGCTCGTTGGATGCTGCCTGACCTGCTGTGCTTTTCTAGCACCACATTCTTGACTCTGATCTCCAGCATCTGTAGTCCTCACTTTCTCCTAGTTGATTTTATAACTGACACATGCTTCCTTCTTTTTCTTAACCAAACCCTCAATTTCTCCAGTCATCGAGCATCCCCTACAGCTACCAGCCTTTCCTTTCACCCTAACAGAAATATACTGTCTCTGGACTCTCGTTATCTCATTTTTGAAGGCTTCCCATTTTTCAACCGTCCCTTGACCTGCGAACATCTGCCCTCAATCAGCTTTTGAAAGTTCTTGCCTAATCCTATCAAAATTTGTCTTCCTCCAATTTAGAACTTCAACTGATGGAACTGGAACAGATAGAGTTTGAGGAAGCTGATGTGTTGAAAATTTTGACAAACATTAAGATTGACAAGTCGCTAGGGCCAGACCAGATTTGTCCTCGGCTGCTTTGGGAAGCGAGAAATGTGATTGCGTCGCCGCTTGCGAAGATCTTTGCATCCTCGCTCTCCACCGGAGTCGTGCCAGAGGACTGGAGGGGGCAAATGTAATTCCTCTCTTCAAGAAAGGAAATAGGGAAATCCCCGGCAATTACAGACCAGTCAGTCTCACGTCTGTCGTCTGCAAGGTGTTAGAAAGGATTCTGAGGGATAGGATTTATGACCATCTGGAAGAGCATGGCTTGATTAAAGGCAGTCAGCACGGCTTTGTGAGGGGCAGGTCATGCCTCACAAATCTTATTGAGTTCTTTGAGGATGTTACTAGACACGTTGATGAGGGTCGAGCGGTGGATGTTATGTATATGCACTTCAGTAAGGCATTTGATAAGGCTCTCCATGGTAGGCTCATTCAGAAGGTCAGGAGGAATGGGATACAGGGAAATTTAATTGTCTGGATATAGAATTGGCTGGTCAACAGAAGACTGTGAGTGGTAGTGGAAGGAAAATATTCTACCTGGAAGTCAGTGGTGAGTGGTGTTCCACAGGGCTCTGTTCTTAGGCCTCTATTCTTTGTAATTTTTATTAATGACTTGGATGAGGTGATTGAAGGATGAGTTAGTAAGTTTGCAGACGACACAAAGGTTGGAGGTGTCGTTGACAGTATAGAGGACTGTTGTAGGCTGCAACGTGACTGATAAGGTCACTGCTGCGAGGTGATGCATTTTGGAAGGTTGAACTTGAAAGTTGAGGACAGGATTAAAGACAGGATTCTTGGCAGTGTGGAGGAACAGAGGGATCTTGGTGTGCAGGTACATAGATCCCTTAAAATTGCCACCCAAGTGGACAAGGTTGTTAAGAAAGCATATGGTGTTTTGGCTTTCATTAAATGTTGCAATTGTACCAGCCTCCACCACTTCCTGTGACAGCTCATTCCATACACATACCACGCTCTGTGTGAAAAAGTTGCCCCTTAGGTCTCTTTTATGTCTTTGCCCTCTCACATTAAACCTATGCCCTCTCGTTCTGGACTCCCCCACCCCAGGGAAAAGACTTTGCCTATTTATCCTATCCATGCCTCTCATGATTTTATAAACCGCTATAATGTCACCCCTCAGCCTCCGACGCTCCAGGGAAAACAGACCCAGCCTGTTCAGCCTCTCCCTATAGCTCAACCCCTCCAACCCTGGCAACATCTCTGTAAATCTTTTCTGAACCCTTTCAAGTTTCACAACATCTTTCCGATAGGAAGGAGACCAGAATTGCACGCAGTATTCCAACAGTGGCCTAACCAATGTCCTGTAGAGCCGCAACATGACCTACTGTACTCACTATTCTGACCAATAAAGGAAAGCATACCAAACACCTTCTTCACTATCCTATCTACCTGCGACTCCACTTTCAAGGAGCCATGAACCTGCACTCCAAGGTCTCTTTGTTCAGCAACACTCCCTAGGACTTTACCAATAAGTGTATAAGTCCTGCTAAGATTTGCTTTCCCAAAATGCAGCACCTCACATTTATCTGAATTAAACTCCATCTGCCACTTTTCAGCCCATTGGCCCATCTGGTCCAGATCCTGTTGTAATCTGAGATAACCTTCTTCACTGTCCACTACACCTCCAATTTTGGTGTAATCTGCAAACTTACTAATTGTACCTCTTATGCTCGCATCCAAATCATTTATATAAATGACAAAATGTAGAGGACCAACATCAATCCTTGGGGCACTCCACTGGTCACAGGCCTCCAGTCTGAAAAACAACCCTCCACCACCACCCTCTGTCTTCTACCTTTGAGCCAGTTCTGTATCCAAATAGCTAGTTCTTCCTGTATTCCGTGAGATCTAACCTTGCTAATCAGTCTCCCATGGGGAACCTTGTCGAACACCTTACCAAAGTCCATATAGATCACATCTACTGCTCTGCCCTCATCAATCCTCTTTGTTACTTCTTCAAAAAACTCAATCAAGTTTGTGAGACATGATTTCCCACGCACTAAGCCATGTTGACTATCCCTAATCAGTCCTTGCCTTTCCAAATACATGTACATCCTGTCCCTCAGGATTCTCTACAACAACTTGTCCACCACTGAGGTCAGGCTTACTAGTCTATAGTTCCCTGGCTTGTCCTTACCACCCTTCTTAAACAGTGGCACCACGTTAGCCAACCTCCAATCTTCTGGCACCTCATCTGTGATTATTGATGATACAAATATCTCAGCAAGAGTAATTACTTCCCTAGCTTCCCACAGAGTTCTATGGTACACCTGATCACGCCCTGGTGATTTATCCACCTTAATGCGTTTCAAGACATCCAGCACTTCCTCCTCTTAATATGGACATTTTGCAAGATGTCACTATCTATTTCCCTACAGTCTATGTCTTCTATATCCTTTTCCACAGTAAATACTGATGCAAAATACTCTTTTAGTATCTCCTCCATTTTCTGCGGTTCCACACAAAGGCCGCCTTGCTGATCTTTGAGGGGCCCTAATCTCTCCCTGGTTACCCTTTTACCTTTAATGTATTTGTAAAACCCCTTTGGATTCTCCTTAATTCTATCTGCCAAAGCTACCTCATGTCCCCTCTATGCCCTCCTAATTTCCCTCTTAAGTATGCTCCTACTGCTGTTATACTCTTCTAAGGATTCACTCGATCTATCCTGTCTATATCTGACATATGCTTCCTTCTTTTTCTGAACCAAACCCTCAATTTCTTTAGTCATTCAGCATTCCCTATACCTACCAGCCTTCCTCTGATTCTCGTTATCTCATTTCTGAAGCCTTCCCATTTTCCAGCCGTCCCTTTACCTGCGAACATCTGTCCCCGGTCAGCTTTCGAAAGTTCTTATCTAATACCATCAAAATTGGCCTTTCTCCAATTTAGAACTTCAACTTTTAGATCTGGTCTACCCTTTTCCAACACTGTTTTAAAACAAATAGAATTATGGTCGCTGGCCCCAAAGTGCTCCCCCACTGACACCTCATACACCTACCCTGCCTTATTTTCCAAGAGTAGGTCAGGGTTTGCACCTTCTCTAGTAGGTACAGCGACATATTGAATCAGAAAATTTTCTTGTACACACTTAACAAATTGCTCTCCATCTAAACCCTTAACACTATGGCAGTTCCAGTCTAGGTTGTTCGGGGGTTACAACTGGGAGCTCCAGACTTTTAAAAAACGACTACGTCCTAGCCTGCCCACCCTCACAGCTTTCAGACTGATCTAATTTGGAGTAAAATCTATGAAATACCACATTAACCTTTTTGCAATCACAGGTTAGGTTTCCAGTATCTTCCCTGATCAACGTAATGACTTGAGGGGCACTTTTTTTCTGGCAAGATACACTAAGTACTTGCCCAGTTTGTCACCATGCTTAAACAACCTTTGTTTTGCAAAAGTAAGCTCTTTCTTTGCAGTCTGCGTGAGCATGGAGTTCAATGTAGACCGAAGCACTGTGATCCTCTGTAACCAACGAGGGTCTGTCAAAGTACACCTTTTTGGCTGCCTTCAACCATGTTTCAATTGCTGCTCACCCTTCTGCCACCTCGTACTGGCAGAGTAGGAAATAACTAGCCCTCTGGCATAAGCTTTAGCCAATTCCCAGAGAACAGATGGGCTACTAGCTGAACCTGAATTAATGTCCAGGAATGCCCTGAATTCCTTGGAGATATGCCGAGATGCAAGATTAACGCATCTACCAGAAATTTAAGGGGATGGGCTGGAAGACAGTAGACATTTAAAATACCATATTTTTCTCCATTAACAAAGCTTTAATGATTACGAACCTCCCATATGTGTCTTTAACTAACTTAGATGAGAGATTCCTCCTAACCAGTATGGCCGCTCCCCTACTCCTGGTATTAAAAGATGAAAAGTAAACCCGATCAAACCCATCCTGCTGTAATTTCAAATGTTCCCGACCATCCATATGCGTCTCCTGCAATAAGGCAATATCCACCTTTTCCTTTTTAAGACTCAAGTGTACCTTTTTCCTCTTGAATGTTCCAGGTTCCCCTTGATGTTCCAGGTACACCATTTAAACAAGTCATTAGCCATAATCTTCTGTAGTAGCATTTAGTCTCCAGAGAGGAAGAACTCGAATTACAAATCACTGAGCCATAGTAAAAGAAAATCCACAGAACATAAAAAAACTACACAAACTAAAACCACTACAGTTAATAAACCTACAAAACTATCAAAAACTATATTCAACAAAAAACAAAAAAAACAAAGCAACGTATAAAGTGCCACTGGCACTGGATAGGGGAATTCACTCCCCGGCCAAAGGGGGCCCCCCTCACAATCCAAACTTCCCGCCCCATTGCCAATACAGCAATCAGGGCATTTGAATACCAGAACCAGGCTTCAACTGCTCGTGAATAGGCATCTAGCCATTTTCTCTCCTCCTTGCTGGAGCTACACTGCAAACACGAGCAAAAACATAAAATAAAGAAAACAGAATAACAATGTAAACAATGTAAGGCATTTGATAAGGTTCCCCATGGTTCAAAATACAGAGGCATGGGATTGAGGGTGATTTAGCAGTTTGGATCAGAAATTGGCTAGCTGAAAGAAGACAGAGAGTGGTGGTTGATGGAAAATGCTCATCCTGGAGTTTAGTTACTAGTGGTGTACCACAAGGATCTGTTTTGGGTCCATTGCTATTTGTCATTTTTATAAACGACCTGGATAAGGGTGTGAAAGGATGGGTTAGTAAATTTGCGGATGACACGAAGGTCGGTAGAATTGTGGATAGTGCCAAAGGATGTTGTAGGTTATAGAGGGACATAGATAAGCTGCAGAGCTGGGCTGAGGGTGTGAGGTGATTCACTTTGGAAGGAGTAACAGGAATGCAGACCACTGGGCTAATGGTAAGTTTCTTGGTAGAGTAGTTGTGCAGAGAGATCTCGGTGTTCATGTACATAGAGCTCTGGAAGCTGCCATCTAGGTTGATAGGGTTGTTAAGAAGGCATATGGTGTGTTGGCGTGTATTGGTAGAGAGATTGAGTTTCGGAACCACGAGGTCATGTTACAACTGTCCAAAACTCTGGTGAGTCCACATTTGGAGTATTGTGCACAGTTCTGGTCACCGCATTATAGGAAGGATGTGGAAGCTTTAGAAGGGGTTCAGAGGAGATTTACTAGGATGTTACCTGGGATGGAAGGAAGGAGAAAGTGAGGACTGCAGATGCTGGAGATCAGAGTTGAGAGTGTGGTGCTGGAAAAGCACAGCAGGTCAGGCAGCATCCAAGGAGCAGGAGAATCGCTATTTTGGGCATAAGCCCTTCATCAGGAATGAGACTTGTGGGCTGGGAGCCTGAGCAATAAATGGGAGGGGAGGTGGGGCTGGGGGGAAAGTAGTTGAGAATGCGACAGGTAAATGAAGGTGATAGTTCAGAGAGGAGGGTGGAGCAGATAGGTGAGAAAGGTGATGGACAGATCAAGAGGGCGGTGCTGAGTTGGAGGCTTGGGACTGGAATAATATGGGGGGGAGGGGAATAAGGAAACTGGTGAAATCCACATTGATCCCATGTGGTTGCAGAGTCCCAAGGCGGAATATGAGACGTTCTTCTTCCAGGCATCGGGTGGGAATGGTTTGGCGATGGAGGAGGCCCAGGATCTACATATTCTCGGCAAAGTGGGAGGGGGAGTTGGTTGGTGTGGGTGTGCCAGCGATGTTTTCTGATACGATCCACAAGTTGGTGTCCTGTCTCCCCGATGTAGAGGAGACCACATCGGATGCAACGGATACAGTCGGTGACCTTTGTGGAGGTACACGTAAATTTCTGTCGGATGTAGAAGGATCCTTTGGGGCCTTGGGCGGGGGGTGAGGGGGAAGGTGAGGGCACAGGTTTTGTACTTCCTGCTGTGGCCAGGGAAGGTGCTGGGAGCAGGATGTGGGCTGGTTGGGGGGTGGGTTGGAGGGGGTGGATCTGACGAGGGAGTCGTGGAGGGAATGGTCTCTCCGGAACACTGATAGGGGTGGGGAAGAAAATATATCTCTGGTGGTGGGGTCTGTTTGTAGTGGCAGAACTGGTGGAGGATGATGTGATGTATATGGAGGTTGGTGGGATGGAAGGTGAGGACCAGAGAAGTGGTTGGGAGAGGTGGTGTTCAAGGGTAGAGGTGCTGGAAGTGGAGGAGATGCACTGAAGGGCATCGTCAACTGCGTGGGAAGAGAAATTTCGATCTTGGAAATAGGTGGCCATCTAGGATTTTGTAACGTGAATTGGTCATCCTGGGAACAGATGTGGCAGAGGCAGAGGAATTGGGAATAAGGGATGGCGTTTTTACAGGAGGTAGGGTGGGAAGAGGTAGAACCTCAGTATGTAATGACACTTGGTGCAGACATCTACTACAAGCCCACTGACTCCCACAGCTATCGAGACTACAGTTTTCCCACCCCGCCTCCTGTAAAAATGCCATCCCTTATTCCCAATTCCTCCGCCTCCACTGCATCTGTTCCCAGGACCTTAAGGGCATTTAAATGATCATTGGATATGGATGAAAATGGAATTGTGTATGTTAAATGGGCTTTGGATTGGTTTCACAGGTTGGTGCAACATCGAGGGCCGAAGGACCTGTACTGCACTGTAATATTCTATGTTCTATGTCAAACAAAGAAGTTAGAAGTATATAATGAATATCCCACCCATTCCCTGGTATAGCTTAACTCAGAAATTAAAAGCAAATATTCCATCCATCCCCGAGCATAATTTAGCCCAGATTATTGCCAAAAAAAGAGGAAAAGCAAACCCCACAAGACTTCCTTTCCAAAAAGACGCTATTATCTATACATTTTAAATTGCTCAGCCTAAGTTAGCTTGTTCACAAAGTCTCTTGCCATCTCTGGCAAGTCAGAGAAGTGAACGTGTCCATTAAAGGTAATCCGAAGCATCGCTGGGTACCTGAGAGAGTACTGGATCCCGAGCTCCCTCAATCTTTTCTTGATGCCATCATAGGATTTCCTTTTCTGGATCACTGTTGCTGAGAAGTGCTGGAAAAATATGATCTGAGAGCCCTCGTAAACTAAGGCCTTTGGATCCTTCCCCTGGACTCTGGAAGCTTCCATGATCCTCTCCTTGTCTCTATAATTATGGAATTGCACCAGGACAGACCTTGCCTTTGTTCCATGGCCCGGTGAGCTGTTTCAATCTTCAAACTTCCCATTCCAGCTTCCAAGTTAAGGAATTTCGAAAGCCAAACCTCAAAAAATTCCACTGGTTGCTCACCTTCCTTCCCCTCCAGCAGACCAACATTCCGAATATTTTCCTCCTGCCCCTATTCTCAAGATCATCAATCTGCTCAAGCAAATTACGAACCTGTGTCTCCAAGGCTTGGATCCTATCCTTGGAGGAATCAGTCTCAGCTTCCACCACTGTGATCCTGTGTTCAACCTCATACAACTTTTCCGAGGTTTCCCAGCTGCTGTTCATGTTTCTGCAACATAACAGAGATCGGAGCCAACTTGTCCTCAATTTGCTTCCCCAGCACCTTGCAAAGTTTTGTAAGCTCTGAACCCAAGGCCTGGTAAGTAGTTGGGTCTGGCGAGCCTATAGGTTGAGCCCTGGCCTCAGGCGAACCTGCTCCAATCTTCAGCATCCTTGAGGTGGCAAGAATGAAGGTAAGTGACCTTCTAGGACCTTCTAGGACTCTGTCACTCTACCAGAGTCCTACATTACCGCGATGACTGGGGTAGGGTGGGTAGAGGCTCTGTCCTGCATGTGCTACAGTGCGGAGCTCAGCACAGCGATCTTCCTAGATCGCCGCCATCTTGGATCTCCACCTTTCACCCTTTTTAAAGTGCTGTTGTTTTGACTTTTTTCCCCTAAAGTTCCAAATAATGCAATAGCATATAAAACAGTAATTGCTGCTCCTGCAATTTGAGGAAATTTAACACCTAAAATACCTCAAAAAAGGAGCAGCTCTTATAGCTACAACTTTTTCCCATCTTCCCCTCTGAATCTTTTAGATTCCTCTTGGTTCCCAATCATATTTTCAATCTGATATCTGTTATAATCACACATTTACTTCTTTATCTTAATTTCTATCTTGTTTGTTTCCAGAGAGCTCTGGATTTGTTTAGCCTTTTTTCCCCTTTTGAAGGAACATACCACGACTGCACCTGAACCATCTCTTTGAAGGTAGCCCACTGTTCAGTTACAAGTTTTCCCTCCACCTCTTGTTGAAGTGTATGCTGCCCAGCTCTATTTCTGATGAAGGGCTTATGCCTGAAATGTTGACTCTCATGCTGCTCACATGGTGCCTGACCTGCTGTGTTTTTCCAGCATCCAATCTCCAGCATCTGCAGTCCTCACTTGCTCTCAGCTCTGTACTTGTCTTATTGAAGTTCATCTCATTGCCAATTGATTTTTCTTACTCTAGATGTATTTATGATTTTCTCCACCAAAATCCTGAACTTCATAATACAATGATTATATTCTCCTAAATGTTCCTGACTGACACCTGATCCACTTGTACCAGCTCATTTCCAAGAACCAGGTTCAATTGTACATTCTTTCTTAATAAAATCCAAAAGAACTGTGGATGAAACAAAAACAGAAATTGCTGGAAAAGCTCACCAGGTCTGGCAGTATTTGTGGAGAGAAATCAGAGCTAACATTAGTGACTCTTCCTCAGTTCTGACTCAGCATAACAGGTGATTCATTCCTGGTGAAGGGCTCATGCTTGAAACGTTGATTCTCCTGCTCCTCGGATGCTGCCTGACTGGGTGTGCTTTCCAGCACCACACTCTTTGACTTTGATCTTCAGCATCTGCAGTCCTCACTTTCTCTTAACTGGTGTCCTGCCAATGTGTAGCTACTCAGCTATAACTAAGATTCATTTAGTTCCACCAACGTGCCTGATTCAGCCACACAGCCACTGAAACCATACTTCTGTTACCTCAGAACATAGTGAGTTAGAAATTCAATCGTATGAGGAAGAATTTTGCCTGAACAACATGGGCATTGGTGATACAGTTTTGAAAATCAGCTATGATCATCAGTAATGAGTTTCTCAACATTAAGGAAAAAAAAGTATGATTCTCCAACCAAATGCTAATGACAAGATAAGAGGTAAGAGGCCAGTTTGTACCAATTTTCATGCATTAGCACTTTATTAAGTCTAGGCAAAAGTGAGGACTGCAGATGCTGGAAACCAGAGGTTAGATCAGAGTGGTGCTAGAAAAGCACAGCACGTCAGGCAGCATTCAAGGAGCAGGAAAATCGACGTTTTGGGCAAAAGCCCTTCATCAGGAATAGAGGCAGGGAGCCTCTGGAGGGGAGATAAATGGTGGTGGTGGTGTGGGGGGGATGGTGGGGGGGGAAGGTGGTAGACTGGGGAGAAGGTCTTCAGGTCAGAGGAGATGACCTGGGGGTTGCAGTGAGAGAGTGACTCACTGAGATTCTTGTGGAGAGAGGAGGAGAACTTCTTCAAGGTAGGCATCCTTGAAAGAGGATTCGCAGTAAGGTTAAAATCAACCAGGCAAAAGTGAGGACTGCAGATGCTGAAAGTTATTAAGTCTTTTTCACTTGGGGGTGTGGTGGAGACAGGTTCCAATGGGACATTCAAGAGGGCTTTAGATGATTTTTGGATAACAATAGTTTCACGAATTTTGAGAGGATTTGTAGCTTAGGTTGAGGTTCTGTATGTAAGTTTATTCGCTGAGCTGGAAAGCACAATAGTGTGCTTGGGTATGGGGAATAAGCAGGAGATTGGAACTAGGTAGTGATGCTCATCTGAAGAAAATGTGCTGACATGATGGGCCAAATAGCTTCCTCCTGTGTTTAGAAATTGATTCTGTGATTATTACCAAATCAATTTCCCATTCTCCCACCCATCAGATATCTGGTAAGATGGCTCCTGAGCCTGGGGCTTGTCCACTCCTGCTTTTCTTTTAGTTTCCTTTGTTTTTTCTCGCTTTCCTGTACTAATTTTTTGTTGAAGAGCTCGGTTGCAGCAACAGCATTGGCAACAGTGAGTGAACCCAGCGTGGAATCAGAGTGAGCCCAGTACCTCTGAATTGATGATGTGGTTTCAGTGCCGACTCATGTTTGCTGTGGCAGAGGCGAATTTGGGTTCCTGGTGGTGTCTGTGTCCAACACTGATTAATGGAGACAAGGCGAGTTTGGGCCCAGTACGAGACCCAACTGCATCGGTGAGGTAGGCCCAAAGTAGACTCATGGTGGAGGCAGAGTTAAGTTTGGGTCAGTGTGGTACCTGGCATCATCAGTGGCATCTGCATTGGTGAGATCCAGTGAGGACCCAGAGTAGTGAGAGCATCAGTGGAGGTGAGATGGTGCTGAAGAGTGGTGGAGCATGAAGAAGACTCGTGTCTGGCCACCAGGCCTATGGCCTATGGCCCATGGCCCATGGCGGAGCACTTTACAAGAAGGACTGTAAAGTTGAACACTATTTCTTTATTTTTCTGCCTTTGTGTGCTATGGTTTGGTTTATTTTCCTGTGTTTTAAGATGGCGTCGGAGAGTGGTGACACAGTACAACATTTTTCACTGTATTTTGTAACAAAATACATGTCCCTTGTCCCTCCTTTTCCCTTATAACCTTGCAAATCTTTCCAACTGAAATATTTGTCCGATTTCCTTTGAAAATTACTGATAAATTTTCATTCATTGCTTTTCTCGTTATGAATTGTTTAAAGTAAGCTCCTCGCAAAAGAAATTTTGACATTTCATTTGTATGCAAGAGTAGCAGTTTAAAATGTGGGCATTTAAAATGTATTTTTATGTATCTTGCAGGTATATTTTATTTGATGGAGATGTGGATGCTCTCTGGGTAGAGAACATGAACTCAGTAATGGATGACAACAAGTTGTTGACTCTAGCTAATGGTGAACGTATCAGGCTACAGGCACACTGTGCACTGCTGTTCGAGGTACTGCTGCGGAAATCTTTATTTTCAGATTTTTCTGTGTTTTGGAAAATCAGTGATGGGAAGGAGAATGTTTATTCTTTCAGAGTCCTAAAGGCAAAAATAAAAATGGAGTTGTGCAAGATCTGATTCATCATATGGCAGCTAATTCTGACCATTAAATCAAGGAGAAGTTGAGTTATTCACTTGCTGCCCTGCATTGTCAGAAGTTAGGGTATAATGCAGATATATGCTAAAATTTCTTTCTATTCTTTGAAAATTAAGTGGAACTTTTATTACAGACAGATCTTTAGCAGCAGGAGGAGGTGATGCAGTGGTAATGTCACAGGACTAGTAACCCAGAGGCTCAGGTTAATGTGGTGAAGACATGGATTTGAATCCTCCTGATGGTGAAATTTGAACTCAATATTAAAAGCAAACAAATAAGCCAGTCTAATGCCAACTATGTAACTACCTTTGATTGTCATAAAAATCCATCATTCATTAATGTCCTTTATGGAAGGAAATCTGCCATCTTTACCTGATTAGGCCTTGATGTAGAATCATAGATTCCCTACAAGTTCACACTGACCCTCTGAAGAGTAACCCACCTGGACCCATTCTCCAACCCGATTATTCTACATTTACCCCTTATTAATGCACCTCACCTACACAACCCTGAGTACTTTAAACAATTTAGCTCAGTCAATTCACCTAATCTGCACATCTTTAGACTGTGGGAGGAAACCCACGCAGACATGGGGAGAATGTGTAAACTCCACACAGCCAGTTGGCCAAGGCTAGAATCGAACCTGAGTCCCTGGTACTGTGGGGCAGTAGTGCTAACCACTGAGCCACCAGGCCACCCAGACCCGCAGCAATGTGGTTGACTCTTAAGTCCTGGGCTGGCCAGTGATGCCCACTTCACATAAACAAGTCAGTGCCAACACATAGATAGCTTTATAGGACAGAATTTTCTTAAATGAAACCTTTTTTACTTGGGTGTCATGCTTGTTTGCTGAACATCCACAATGGAACACCTAAGGGCTCTTCTCAAATTAGGCATGTCAGAGGATGCCAGGAGTGCCATCCTCTGAAATCAAGCCCTGAACAAAAGTCCTGCCTCACAGTAGTTACTAATGAATTAGAGGCTAGTGGCTTTTACACTCAGAAGTGCCAAGAAGGAGTGAAAAAGTGTGGTGCTGGAAAAGTACAGCCAGTCAGGCAGCATCTGAGGAGCAGGAGAGTCAAGTATCAGCTCTTTCTTTGCTTGAAACATCAACTCTCCTGCTCCTCAGATGCTGCCTGACCGGCTGTGCTTTCCAGCACCACACTTTTTGAGTGTGATCTCCAGCATCTGTAGTCCTCAATTTCTCCTAGTGCCAGGAAGGAGGTTCATGTTGCTGCCGACAGGACAGTCTAGGTTGCAAGGACCCAGGTGTCAGGTAAATGCATTGTTGTGGAGTTAGGAGGGGTTATGGGGTTGGAGGGGGCCACAGGGAGTGGAAGTTGTAGGGCTAGAGATGAGGCTGCTTCATGCTCAGGCCCTCAATTGTCTACAACTTGATTTAGAATTCAAAGGCCTCTTTACTGTATTGCCTGAGATTGTGCTTGTTGCTATTGGTGGCAGGTAGTCATTTGTAACAGAAGACATCATTATTGTAAAAAGGGGGTTTTCTGAGCATCCTGCTCATTTCCAAGAAGCAGGAAGGATAGGCTGGAGGTCCTAAAACCGAAACTCCTAACTGACAAGCACTCTGCAGTGGTGAGAATCTGTCCTTAAGTAGCCCTTAAATGATCTGTAAGTGAATACTTAAGGATCTTGACTGACAGTGGGCCAGGCAGGTTGAGCAGGTGCCTGCCCTGCCTAGTCCCAAATTTTGGTGGCGGTTGAAAAGTGGTGGGATTCTGCTCTACCCTGCCTAAATAAGTTGACTTATCCCTTCTGGGCCCAGCAGCTCCATGACTGTCAGATTCTGTCTATAATATGACTTTCTTGTTTAGGAGGAGAAAGTAAGAGCTGCAGATGCTGGAGATCAGAGTTGAGAGTGTGGTGCTGGAAAAGCACAGCAGGTCAAGCAGCATCCGAGGAGCAGGAAAATCAACGTTTCGGACATAAGCTTCATTCCTGATGAAGGGGTTATGTGCCAGGAGCATGAGAGATAAATGGGATTGGGATGGAACTAGAGAAAAGGTAGCTGGGAATGCAATAGGTAGATGAAGGTGGGGGAGAAGGTGATAGATTAGAGAGGAGGGTGGAGCAGATAGATGGGAAAGACAATGGACAGATCAAGAGGGCGGTGCAGAGTTGGAGGTTTGGGACTGGGATAAGGTGAGGGGAGGGGAAATGTGGACAGGTTACCTGTCTTCTTCCTTCTCCAGAGAGAAAAGGCTGAGCTTAGTCAACCTCTCTTCGTACGACAAGCCCTCCAGTCCAGGCAGCATCCTGGTAAACCTTTTTTGCACCCTCTCCAAAGCCTCCTTATCTTTCCTATAGTAGGGTAATCAGAACTTGACACAATATTCCAAGTGTGCTCTCACCAGGGACTTGTAGAGCTGCAGCAAAACCTCACAGCTCTTAAACTCAATCCCCCTGTTAATGAAAGCCAAAACACCATATGTTTTCTTAACAATCCTATCCACTTGGGTGGCAATTTGAGGGATTATGCAGTTGAATACCAAGATCCTGCTGTGCCTCCACGCTGCCAAGAATTCTATCTTTAATCCTATTTTCAACATTCAAGTTCGACCTTTCAAAATGCATCACTTCGCATTTATCCAGGTTGAACTCCATCCGCCATTTCTCAGCCCAGCTCTGCATCCTGTCTATGTTGCACTGCAGCCCGCAGTAGCCCTCGATACTATCGATGATTCCTCTAACCTTTGTGTCATTGGCAAATTTACTAACCTACCCTGCAACCTCCTCATCCAAGTCATTTATAAAAACTAAGAAGAGCAGAGGCCCAAGAACAGAGCCCTGCGGGACACCACTTAACACTGACCTCCAGGCAGAATACGTTCCATCCAGAACCACTCTCTGCTTTTTTAATCCAGACAGCCAAATTTCCCTGTATCCCATACTTCCTGATTTTATGAATGAGCCTGCTGTGGAGAACTTTATCAAATGCCTTGCTGAAGTCCATATACTCCACATCCACTGCTCGACCTTCGTCAACCTGTCTCGTCACCTCTTCAAAGACCTCAATAAGATTTGTGAGACATGACGTGCCCCTCACAAAGCCATGCTGACTGTCTTTAACCACAATATGATTTTCCAAATAGTCATAAATCCTATACCTCAGAATTCTTTCCAAAACCTTGCTGACCACACACGTAAGACTGACTGGTCTGTAATTGCCAGGGTTTTCCCTATTCCCCTTCTTGAAAAGAGGAACAACATTCACCTCCCTCCAATCCTCCAGTATGACTCTGTGGAGAATGAGGAAGCAAAGATCTTCGCCAGCGGCTTAGCAACCTCCTTCTGGAGCAGCCTCAGATAAATCTAGTCTGGTCCTGGGGACTTATAAATCTTAATGTTTGCCAAAGTTTCCAGCTTATCAGCTTCATCAATCTTGATCTGTTCAAACCTATTTCCCAGCTCCTCAAAATCAAAGCAAAAAACTCATTTAGGGCTTCCCATATCTGCATTTTCATCTCGAAGGATGAAATCAGCAGCTCCATAGGAAAACTGCTCCCTGCAAGTTCTCCTCAAAGCCACTCACGTCCTGACTCGGAAATGTATCCCCACTCCTTCACTGTCACTGGGTCAAAATCCTGGAATTCCCTCCCTAAGGACATTGTGGGTCTACCTACAGCACATGGACTGCTACGGTTCAAGAAGGCAGCTCACCCTAACCTTCTCAAGGGGCTACTAGGGACAGGCAAACCAGTTCTGGTGTGAGATTGGTAAGTTTGTATGACTAGAATATAATGATAGAATTATAGCTTCACCTCCATGACATGCTTGCCAGCAGCTGGATTTTGTGTTAAACCTGTCAAAATCACTGCCATGAAAAGCATACATACTAAATATGCATTAAAGATATGCTTAATAAATTAGAGTTCACTAGTGTGGCGAGACTTGTAGCTATACCATGCATACTGTGAAGAACTCTCTTATGGAAATCCTGTCAACAGTTTGGGATGATCAGGGTACACACGTGATGCAGGATTAGTTTTGGAATTAAAGCATGGATCAAAGTGGGTATATAAGAGTTAACTGATGAACATTTATTATTGGCCTTTTCTTGATATGTGCATGTTGAGCCTGTCCTTTACTTCTCTCTGGGTGATATAGGTTGGAGATTTACAGTATGCGTCTCCAGCCACGGTCTCTCGCTGTGGGATGGTGTACGTGGACCCCAAGAACCTGCGCTATAGACCCTTTTGGGAAAAGTGGACTAATGAGAGGACAAGCAAGGTATAAACTGATTTTCATAATCTGTTTCAAATTTTCTACATTGAAACATCAACAGTTAACACTGGCTTTTATTTAACTGCCAGTTTTCAGAATCCATTGTACCGCATGGAATTTGTTACTTCCACATTTTTAGACAGATACGATTACATTTTGTCAACTAACTAGTGCCATTTATCTGTGCAATTATCTTTTTAAAACCTTGTTAAGTTCTAACATGAGTTTAAACAAAATGAAGTTTAAAAATTGAAGTTTTGTTTATTGATAGAAAGTACTAATTTGGCTACTCTTGCCACTGGACTAGAAGGTTGTAGATCCAATCACTTGAGTTCAGAATCTATGCTGACATTGCAAATGTTTTACCATTTATTCAGAATGTTGCAGTGTCACAGATGCCTTTTTCTAATGTGACATTAAACCAGGACCCAATCTTGCTCAGGTAGATGTAAAAAATCCCTTTTCACTATTTTGAAAAGGAATAGGAAAGCATTCTCTGTGGTGCTATGGCAATATTTACCAATCAGTTAAAAATCACTTGTCCAGTTGACATTATTTTGCTGCCTTTGCCAGCTTGCTGTGAGCAAATTGGCTGCCATGTTTCATATACAATAAAAATGGCTGTTCTTAAAATAACTTAATTGGCTGTGAAGCATTTTGGGACACCCTAAAAAGTTTTATACGAATGTGAGTATTTCATTCACACAGTGTGTTCACATCCTCAACCTTTCTTTGAGATTTCTTCACATAAGCAATGTGTTAAGAACTAAAAGGACAAAAATGAGATGTGATAGCTTAAAATCTCACAACTTTATGTTTTAAAATCCTTTCTGTTTGCTTTAGCAAGAACAGGTTGACCTCCACAAACTGTTTAATAAGTATGTTCCTTACATCATTGAAATGATAGTGGAGGGAATGTTGGATGGCAGACAAGTGGAAAAGTTAAAAACAATTGTACCTCAAACAGAATTGAACATGGTAAGGAGTGCTCATAGTAAACTATTTAAGGTGAAAATATTTCTAATAAAATGTATTGAAAAGAATGATCTTTTATGCTAGGAATTAGAGAAACCAATTAACAATTCAGTTTATTTTACTTTGAAATGAATATTATTGTAAATAAATTTATGTTAAATATAATTTCTTAGAATGATATTGTAAAACACATAACATGAAAGTATTTCTGTCAGAAAATTCTTGTATCCATCACTTTTCTCCTATCAGGTAGTGATCTGTTTCTGTACTCAGGCTTTCATTGGTGAGTGAGCCTCCCCAGGACAATAGAATTGGAGATCTGTAAATATTGAACCGCTATTCAAAACAGGTCTGAGGCTGAGCCAAGTAACAATAGACCGGTCAATCTTACTTAGTCTGACCTTATTAGAATCAGTACTAAACTATTGGATTAACTGTAATTTGGAAAGGCACAGATTAATCAGGGATAGACAGGTAAGGAATGATTGTGTCTTACTGACTTAATTGCATTTTTTGAGGAAGTAACAAGGAGGATTGATGTGGGTAGAGCAATGAACATTGTCTATCTGGTCTTTGGTACCGCAATTTAGCAACATCCCACATGACAAACTGTTAAGAAAAATTAAAACCCATGGGAAACAGCAGAATGTGGTGAGTTGAATTCAAAATTGGATTATTGAAAGGAAATAAAGGATGATGTGTGACAGCGTGTGGAGTGAGTGGAAAAGTGGCACATGAAATTCAATCCAGAGAAGTGAGAAGTAGTGCAATTGAGGAGAATAAACAAAACAAAGGAATACAAAAAAAACTGGAGGGTGTTGAGAGAGATAAAATATTAGACCTAAGAGTGCATGTTAACAGGTAATAAGTCGGCTGGATAAGTTGGTAAAGAAAGCGTATGGGATGCTTACTTTCATTGGGTGAGGTATTGAAATGTAAAATCAAGATGGTAATACTGGAACTATAGAAAAAACTTGTTAGGCCATAGCTGAAGCTTTCTGTACAGTTTTGGTCACCACATTGCAGGAAAGACATAATTGTTCTTAAGAGAGTATAGAGGGGATTTACAAGAATGTTGGCATGGCTTGAAAATTATAGCTTTGAGGAAAGATTGGATAGGCTAAGGTTGTATTTCTTAGAACAGAGGAGGCTGATGTATCCATTATGATATCCAAAATAATGAGGGGCTTGGATAGAGTGGACAGAGAAGAAGGTTTTCCCTGAGTGGAGAGATCAGTTACTAAGAGGTGCTGAATTAAAGTGATTGGTAGATTAATTTGAGGGGATAGGAAGAAAAATGTTTTCACCCTGAGTGTGCTAGATGTCTGGAATTCAATGCTCAGTTTTGGGGTTGAGGTAGAAACCCTCAACTCATTAAAAAGAAACCTGGTTCCTCTCCTGAAGCCCTGGAACCTTACCAGCCACATACCCAGGCACTGGAATGTAGGATTAGAATGAGCAGCTTGTTTATTCAGCTCGAGCAGACCTGATGGACTAAATGATCATTTTCTGTGCCATAACCTTTCTACGGTTCTGTAGAAGCTGCTGACTAAGGGACACTAATGCTTCCCTGATTCCATGTTCTGCCATTGTTTGTTCACTAAAACCTGTGAGTGATGTTTCTGCTGAACTTTTGCCAAAAACACCACTAAAAAATGGATGGACCAAATTCTGACCATGCTATTTAGTCTTTCAAAATAGAGATGATTTAGAAAGATTAGATCAAAGGGGAAGGCATTGTTACTTTCTACTGATTTAAGAATGTGTTTTACTAAAATAAATTCTATCATTACTTACTTTAAAAGTTAGTATTTTGAACAGGAAAGTATGCTCTAAGACAACCATCACTTAGAATAATTGTTCTTCAGGTGGTCCAGCTTGCTAGGATGTTGGACTCTTTCCTCGAGAAAGAGGTGGATAACTTTGACGTTCTAGAATGCTATTTTATTGAGGCCTTGTACTGCTCTTTGGGAGCGTGTCTTCTCGAGGATGGAAGGGTGAAATTTGATGATTATGTGAAACGCCTTGCCAGCATGTCAGCAGTTGAAGCCTCAAATACCCTTGCAGGGCCAGGAGAATTGCCAGGTAAGTTTTTGATCCAGTACTTTGTCTTTTCTGATCATAGAACATAGAACAATACAGTGCAGAACAGGCCCTTCGGTCCTCAATTTTGCACCAACCTGTGAACTATTCTCAGCTCGTCCCCCTACACGATCCTAAAATCATCCAAGGATTGTTTAAATTTCCCTAATGTGGCTGAGTTGACTACATTAGCAGGTAGTGCATTCCACGCCCTTACCACTCTCTGAGTAAAGAACCTGCCTCTGACATCTGTCTTAAATCTATCACCCCTCAATTTGTAGTTATGCCCCCCGTACACGCTGACGTCATCATCCTTGGAAAGACTTTCACAGTCTACCCTATCTAGTCCTCTGATCATCTTGTATGTCTCTATCAAATCCCCTCTTAGCCTTCTTCTTGCCAATGAGAACAGGTTCAAGTGTCTCAGCCTTTCTTCATAAGACCTTCCCTCCATACCAGGCAACATCCTAGTGAATTTCCTCTGTACCTTTTCCAATGCTTCCATATTCTTCCTGAAATATGGGGACCAGAACCGTACGCAATATTCCACGTGTGGCCGCACCAGCATTTTGTATAGTTGCAGCATGATATTACGGTTCCGGAACTCAATCCCTCTACCAATGAAACCTAACACACCGTATGCCTTTTCAACAGCACTATCCACCTGGGTGGCAACTTTCAGGGATCTATGTACATGGACTCCAAGATCCCTCTGCACATTCACACTACCAAGAATCTTTCCATTGACCCAGTACTCTGCCTTCCTGTTATTCTTCCCAAAGTGCATCACCTCACATTTAGCTGCATTGAACTCCAATTGCCACCTCTCAGCCCAATTCTGCAGTTTATCCAAATCCCCCTGCAACCTGTAACATTCTTCCACACTATCCACTACTCCACCGACTTTAGTGTCGTCTGCAAATTTACTAATCCACCTATGCCTACGTCTAAGTCATTTATAAAAATGACAAAGAGCAGTGGTCTCAAAACAGATCCTTGTGGCACACCAGGCTGACTCCGGACTCCAGGCTGAATATTTTCCATCAACCACCACTCATTGCCTTCTTTCAGGAAGCCAGTTTCTAATCCAAACTGCTAAATCACCCTCAATTCCATCCCTCTGCATTTTTTCCATCAGCCTACCATGTGGAACCTTATCAAAGGTTTTACTGAAGTCTATGTATGCCACGTCAACTGCCCTACCCTCATCTACATGCTTGGTCACGTTCTTAAAAAACTCAGTGAGCTTTGTGAGACACGACCTGCCTTTGACGAAACCATGTTGACTATCTGAAGTCAAATTGTTGCTTGCTAGATATTTATAAATCTTATCTCTTATAATCCTTTCCATAATCTTTCCTACAACAGAAGTAAGGCTCACTGGTCTATAATTACCTGGGACATCTGTACTGCCTTCTTGAACAAGGGCACAACATTTGCAATTCTCCAGTCCTCTGGTACCAAACCTGTAGACAATGACAACTCAAATATCAAAGCCAAAGGCTCTGCTATCTCCTCCCTAGCTTCCCAGAGAATCCTCAGATAAATCTCATCCAGCCCAGAGGACTTGTCTACTTTCACTCCTTCTAGAATTGATAACACCTGTTCGTAATTAACCTCGATCCTTTCTAGTCTAATATCTCGTACCTCATTCTTCTCCTCTCCAATATTCTCCTTTTCCTGAGTGAAAACCAATGAGAAATGTTCGTTTAGCACATCTTCGATCTCCACAGGGTCCCCACTCAACTTTCCACTTCTGTCTTTGATTGGCCCTATTCCTACC
This sequence comes from Chiloscyllium plagiosum, assembly GCF_037043375.1. Classification (NCBI taxonomy): domain Eukaryota; kingdom Metazoa; phylum Chordata; class Chondrichthyes; order Orectolobiformes; family Hemiscylliidae; genus Chiloscyllium; species Chiloscyllium plagiosum. The sequence continues at coordinate 1,141,953 of NW_028270162.1, read as the reverse complement.
CTATTCCTACCCTATTCCTATCATATAACTAGGAATTTAATGAGGAAAGATGTTGTGATAGCTCTACATTCTAAATATAAAGATTGCTATAAATCTGAAATCTTGTCAAAAGTAGTGTCAATCTTTTTGTTCGATGTTAGAGAAATTTGAAGAAGTAAAAACTGACGCAATCTCAGGACCAGATGACCCACATCCTAAGGTTCTAAAAGAGATTTTTGCAGAAATCCATAGTGCATTGATTGTGAATTTCCAATATTCCTAGATTTTAGAACAACTTCGGGAGTATGGCATAGTGGCTCAGTGGTTAGGTTTGCTACTTCACAGTACTGGGACCTGGGTTCGATTTCACGCTTGGGCGACTGTCTGTGTGGAGTTTGCACATCCTTTCCATATCTGCATGTGTTTCCTCTGGGTGCTCCGGTTTCCTCCCGCAGTCCAAAGATGTGCAAGTTAGGTGGATTGACCATGCTAAAATACCCATTGTGTCAAGGGATGTGTAGTTAAATGTGTTGGCCATGGGAAATGCAGGGTTACAGGTATAGGGTAGGGGGATGGATTGAGGTGAGATGCTTTTTGAAGAGTCAGTATGGACTTGTTGGGGCAAATGTCAAGATTAGAATGTTGCTGGAAAAGCACAGCGGGTCAGGCAGCATCTGAGGAGCAGGAAAATCAACATTTCAGAAACGGCATTTATGAAGAAAAAGGGAAGTCTGCTGTTTGAGAAAGGGCAAATGAAAATAGGGAATTGCAGACCTGTTACAGTTAATCCTCTGTATTCGCAAAATCGTGCATTTGCTTATCCATGCCAAAAAAAAAGTCATAACAGAAATCAACACCCATGGGGCCAAATCACATACCGGAATATTTTTAACCATTTTAACCTATTTTAAATGAGCTCCGCACTCAAGAATTTCATCATTTGTGGGAGTTCTCAGGAACAAATCCCTAATGGATATGGAGGAATGAGTGCATTCTGAGAGCAGTCATTCGGAACTTACATTATTTGCTGAAATCTGAAGTAAGGAAATATTAACAATGCACTTAGAAAATCATAGTATGATCAGAAAGAGAACCAGTCTAGCTTTATGAAAGAGAACATGCTCTTGACAAATTTGATTGATTTCTTGAGTTGTAACTTTTAGGATAGATAAAGGGGTATGCATGGATGTGGTATAATAGGATTTCTAAAAAAGCATTCAGTAAGGTGTCACCTTTAATAAGGGGTTAATATGTAAAATAAAAGCTCATGGGTGGGTTGGTTGGAGAAGGTAATGTATTAGTAGGAATGGAGGATTGGTTCATGGACAGAGAGCAGAGAAGAAACAAGACACTTTCAAGTTGACAGGCAGTAACTAGTGCAAGGATCAGTGCTGGAGGTCAGCTTGTTACCATCTATATTTGTGACCTAAATGAAGAGACCAAAAGTAATATTTCCAAGTTTGCTGCTGATGCAAATCTAGATGGGAATGAAAACAGTGTGGATGACCCAAAGAATTTGGGCAAATTACCTAAGTGGACAAGAAGGTGACATATGGAATATAATGTGGAGTTGTGAAAGATTTGCACTTTGATATTAAGAATGGAAAGCATAAAAGTAGGGGAACTTTTAAATGTTGATGTTCGGGGAGACTGTGCTCATATTAAGAACACAGAAAACCAATTAGGGAATCAAATAGTAAGTCTTAGTTTTTTGTAATGGGATTACAAGAATAAGGGAGTCTGCTACAATTACAAAGGGCTTTCATGATAACACAATAATGTATAGTTTTGGTCTCCATTTGTAAGGAAGGAAGCATTTACATTGGAGGCAGTTCAGTGAAGTTTCACTAGAGTGGTTCCTGTGATGACAGGGTGGACCTATGATGAGAGGCTGAGTAAATTGTCTTGGAAATTGGCGGTAAGGAGGGACTTTGAAAGGACTTGACAGTAAAAACTGAGAGATTGCTTCCTTTGCTGAAAAATCTGGAACAAGGGTTCACAGTATTAGGATCAGGGAACAGTCATTTAGGACTGAGATGAGAAGTGTGTCCACTCTGGAAGTTTTTATCCTGGGGATTATGGGGTCTCCATCATTGACTTTATTTAAGGCTTGGATAGACAGATTTTTGGTCTCTCAAGGAACTGAGAGACATAGAGAGCAGGCAGGGAAGCGGTGTCATGGCAATATCTCAACCATGATCATGTTGAATGTTTGTCGACTCCTGATCCCATCTCTTATCTCTTTATTGTCTTGTTGTGCAGTTAAGAAGTAGCTTGATTTGAATTTGTATTTGTTTAGACTGGTGTGCCTATGTTGGCTCTTTAGCAGAGTTCCTGAAGAAGGGCTCATGCCCAAAACGTCGATTCTCCTGTTCCTTGGATGCTGCCTGACCTGCTGCGCTTTTCCAGCAACACATTTTCAGCTCTTTAGCAGAGTTATCTGATTATCCTCATTCAGTAGCTTTTCCCTGAGAGGCCTGGAAATGTTTTTAAATTTCCTTCCAAAGTACAGTCAGGCAGTGTATTCCGAATCATAACAACCTGTTGCATAGAAACTCATGTCACCTCTTGTTCTTGCCAGTCACTTTAAATCTGTATTCTCTGGTTACTGACCCATCTCCCAATGGAAGGGTTTGCCTTATTGACTCTATAAAAATGCCTCATGATTTTGAACACCTCGATCAGATTTTGACTCTGCTCTAGAGGAAACAATTCCAGCTTCTCCACTCTTTTCATTGTACTTCATTGGCTGTAAAACTTGAGAAGTTGTGTGATCATAAAAAGTACTATTCAAATTCAGGTATTTATTTCTGTGCATAGTTAAAGTCCTTTATTCTGATACAACTCTAGGACATCTTATCAACAGCTCCTCTAAAGTTTTGACATCCATTTTATAATTTGATTTCTAGAAATGAGCATATTTTATAAAAGTTTAGCATAGTTTACTTGCTTTTCTACTTTATTGCAATTAATAAAGCCAATGACTCTATATATCTTTTTAATCACTTCCTTAACTTGCCCTGCCACTTGTTTACAGACACCCCACCATGGACTATATTTTAAAGGATGGTGTGTTTCCTCTCTGCGCCCCTACCTGTAATGGAAATCAAAAAGAACTGTAATTATTTATTGTATTTCATCTTAAACCTCTGACCAAATTTCTTTGCACATGCCTTCCTCCAAGATAACTTTATTTTCATAATTGACATGAAACTGTGGAAAACTGTTGAGTTTTGATATTCTGTAATTTTAAGATTGAACTTCTATGTTTGTTGTAGGTCAGCTACCAACTCTCTATGACTTTCACTTTGATGATGTGAAACTGAAATGGGTTCCATGGACCAATCTTGTGCCCAAATATGTCCATGATCCTCAAGTAAAATTTATAGATATTCTTGGTAAGTTTTTGTCTTTATGAATTGGGGACCCAGTTATGCAATGTGTTTGATAATAGACTATCAGTGTGGGGCCCAGAATTCTAGGCTGAAAGACTATTCAATCTGCAATTGTCAGGTACCAATGTAGGACAGTTTTTGGTAACTTAAATTAAACGCTTAGTAGGCATCAGCTGAAAAGCAAACCCAGTACATCACTAATTGGCTATTGTCCCCATACTCAAACACAGGAAATGGAAAACCCCCACATAGGTATTCTGAGTTGGGGCTTAGGAAGGTGTTGGGTTTGGTTGTAACACTGGTTACACCTGACAATTTAAAAAGATGTCGAGATATGTCTTGTCTTTAAATAGCAGGACAAATCCAAACAGGCCAATTACTGCTCCATCACTCTACCCAATCAACAGCAAAGTGATGTAGGTTTTATTCACAGTACTATCAAACAATGCTTACACAGCAATAATCCACTCATCTTTGATCAATTTGCTAACTCAGCTCCAAAGCTCATTCCAGCCTTGGAACCAAGTGTTGAATTCCAGAGATGTGGTGAGAATGACTGCCCTTGATTATCAAGTCACAAAGGAAAATATTTCTAGTTATTGGAGGCCAAGGACATTTCTGCAATTGCTTCTCAAGATAGTGTCCTAGGATCATTCATCTTCAGCCGCTTCATCAATGATTCCTGACGAAGGGCTTTTGTCTGAAACATCAATTTTCCTGCTCCTCCGATGCTGCCTGACCTGCTGTGCTTTTCCAGCATCACTCTAATCTTGACACTTCTGCCCGCTTCATCAATGACCTCCCCTCCATCAAAAGATTATATTTGGGGATATTTGCTGATGATTGTACAGTGCATTTGTAACTCAGATCCTGAAGCAGTCCATGTCCATATGCAGCAAGACCTGGACAGTGTTCAGAGGCTTTAACCTGACAAGCAACAAGTTACATTTGTGTAAAATGAACGACAGGTACTGACTATATCCAGCAAGAGGGAATCTAACGATTTCCCCTTGACTTTTAATGTCATTCCATCATTAAACCATGGGAATTACCATTGACCAGAAATCTGATCATCTGAATGCTCCCTTCCAAACCACAAACCATCCTGACTTGGGGTAATACCACCATTCCTTCAGTGCTGTGAGTCCCCTCTAAATCATGGATGTATCTACACCACATGGACTACAACAGTTAAGGCAGGGAAGCAGTTTACCACTATTACCTTGTCAAAGGCTATTAGGCAAAGGCCGTAAATGTTGATCTCACCAGCAATATTCACATCTTATTAATGATTTAAATTAAAACACAGAAAGGAGTTTTAATCAGCCTATAGCTGTGTTCTGCGTGTCCTGGTAGTACTTGATGAGCACAAATAAGGTTAATTGTTAAAATTCTATCAAAATACTTTCCATTTTGGATTATAAGAGGATTATAGTAATGAATTTTGGGATATAGATCTATTTTGCATGAACAATGCAGTTTATTTCAGAAATGCTGATCCCTATGAGAGTGCTTAAATAGAGTCTTCAAAAGAATTAGATTTAGAATATAGAAGCTGACTGAACCAGGACAGGCAGATATAATTTAGTGGCCATTTATCCCTTGTTTTTATATTTCCATTATATAAATTGCTATGTCAGCATTTATAGTGACATCTGGTATGTAAACCTGTCACACTCTAATTCGTTTCCGTTCTTCCAATAGCTGCAATCACTGGGCAGACGTTAATTATCGTTTAGACATAAACATTTATAAGAGGAAAAAATTGACAGCAAGGGTACTGCAATGTAACATGCTTAATATATGTAAATATTGAAATAAACCAATGTACTTTGCTATATTAAACTGTGCAAAATAATTTCTAGTTCCTACTGTCGATACAACCCGTATCAGTTGGCTACTTGAACAGATGGTGAAAATTAAACATCCTGTGTTACTTGTGGGAGAATCTGGTACTTCCAAGACTGCTACAACACAGAATTTCCTTAAGAATCTCAGTGCAGATGTCAATGTAAGCGCCAGTGTGCAACTGCCTTCTTGTTACTTTATTCTTTGCAAGAGAGGAGTTTGCAGTGGGTTCTTCCAGAATTCAGTATTAGGACCATTGCTTTACTTGTGATATATAAGACCTGGACCTAGGTATGGGATGTGCAGTTAGCAATTTATTGAATAAAATACATGGACAATACAAAAGTTAACAATGTAGTAAACAGTGAATTGCATAAGGGCAGACTTGATGAGGACACAAGCAGACTCTTGCAATGGTCAGTCTCATGGCCGATGCAGTTTAATATGATAAATGTGAAGTCATACACTTGGGGAGAAACAACTCTGAGAGACAGAATGATATAAATGGGATTATTCTGTGGGAGGAGAGGTGCAAAGCCGATAGGGACTGGGAGTGACTATACACAAATAGTGGTGCTATAACAGGTTAAACGTGCAGTTGAAAAAGTGTATGAAGCACCTGGCTCTATAATTAGGGCAATTGAATATAAAAACAAGGACAACATGTTAAACCTTTATAAATCACTGGTGAAGCTTCACTTGGAAAATTGAACACATTCTGGGCACCATACTTTGGGAGGGAAGGAAAGAAGGAAGATGTATGTATGTAAGATGGTACGATCCTGGAGAGAATGCAGAGTAATTTTAACAGCCATATACCAAAGATGGAGGCATTCAGTTGTACAGAGAAATTGGAGAAGATAGTTTTTTTTCCCCTTAGAGCAGCAAAAATTAAGAGGTGACCTAATAGGCGGTGCTCAAAACATTGAGGAATTTTGATCAAACAATGAGGGAGAAACTAATTCCTTTGGCAAATGGGTTGGTAACCAGAGAATAGAGATTTTAAACAAATAACAAAAGAATAAAACGGCTGTTAGGAAACTTTTCTCAGTACAGAGGGTTGTTAAAATCTAGACAATCTACCTGAAAGAGGGATGGAACCAAATTCCAGAAGAATTTTCAAAAGGCAGCTGGATTTCTGGGATTAGATGGAAAAAGTCTGGTTAGAATATTGAACATTACAGTGCAGTACAGGCCCTTCAGCCCTTGATGTTGAATTGACCTGTGAAACAAATCTGAAGCTCATCTAACCTACACTATTCCATTTTCATCCATATGTTTATCCAATGACCATTTAAATGCCCTTAAAGTTGGTGAGTCTACTACTGTTGCATGCAGGGCATTCCATGCCCCTACTACTCTATGAATAAAGAATCTACCTCTAACATCTGTCCTATATCTATTACCCCTCAATTTAAAGCCATATCCCCTTGTGCTTGCCATCACCATCAGAGGAAAAACGTTCTCACTGTCCATTCTATCTAATCCTTCTGATTATCTTATATTTCTCAATTAAGTCACCCCTCAACCTTCTTCTCTGTAACGAAAATAGCCTCAAGTCCCTCAGTCTCTCCACATAAGACCTTCCCTCATACCAGGTAACATCCCAGTAAATCTCCTCTGAAACCTTTCCAAAGCTTCCACATCCTTCCGATAATGCAGTGACTAGAATTCACACAATACTCAGCAAGTGCAGCCGCACCAGAGTTTTGTACAGCTGCTACATGACCTCGTGAGTCTGGAACTCAATCCCTCTTTCAATAAAAGGCAATACACCATATTGTCTTCTTAACTACCCTTTCAACCTGGGTGGCAACTTTCAGGGATTTATGTGTATAGACACTGCGATGTCTCTGCTCATCGACACTAACAAGAATCTTACCATTAGCCCAGTACTCTGTATTCCTGTTGCTCCTTCCAAAGTGAATCACCCTACACTTTTCCACATTAAACTCCATTTGCCACCTGTCAGCCCAGCTCTGCAGCTTATCTTTGTCACTCTGTAACCTGCAACATCCTTCGGCACAATTCACAACTCCACCGATCTTACTGTCATCTACAAATTTGCTTACTATAAAAATGACAAACAGCAGTGGCCCCAAAAGAGATCCTTGCAGTACATCACTAGTAACTGAACTCCAGGATGAACATCTCCCATCAATCACCAACCTCTTTGTTCTTTCAGCTAGCCAATTTCTGATCCAAACCACCAAATCACCCTCAATCCCATGCCTCCTACTTTGTGCAATAGCCTACCATGGAGAACCTTATCAAACGCCTTACTGAAATCCATATACTCAACCGCTTTACTCTCATCCACCTGTTTGGTCAACTTCTCAAAGAACTCAATAAGGTTTATGAGGCATGACCTACCCTTCACGAAACCATGTTGACTATCCCTAATCACTTTATTCCTTTCTAGATGATTATAAATCCTATCTCTTAAAACCTTTTCCAACACCTTACCCACAACAGAAGTAAGGCTCACTGGTCTATAATTACCAGGGTTGTCTCTACTTCCCTTCTTATACAAAGGAACAACATTTGCTATCCTCCAGTCTTCTGGCACTATTCCTGTAGACAGTGACGACATAAAGATCAAAGCCAAAGGCTCAATAATGTCCTCCCTGGCTTCCCAGAGAATCCTAGGATAAATCCCATCCAGCTCAGGGGACTTATCTATTTTTACACTTTCCAGAATTGCTAACACCTCCTCTTTGTGAACCTCAAACCTGTCTAATCTAGTAGCCTGTATCTTGGTATTCTCCTCGACATAAATGTCTTTTTCCAGTGTGAATACTGACAAAAAATATTCATTTAGCGCTTCTCCTATCTCCTTGAGCTCCACACACAACTTCCCCCTACTGTTTTTGATTGGCCCTATTCTTACTTTAGTCATTCTTCTATTCCTGACTTACTTATAGAAAGCTTTCAGTTTTTTCTTGAACCTAGCTGCCGACTTCTCATGTCCCCTCCTGGCTCTTCTTAGCTCTCTCTTTAGGCCCTTCCAGGCTAACTTGTAACTCTCAAGTGCCCAAACTGAGTTTTCACGTCCTAACATAAGCCTTCTTCTTCCTCTTGACGTGAGATTCAACTTCTTTAGTAAACCACAGCTCCCTCGCTCGACCACTTCCTCTCTGCCTGACAGGTATATACGTAACAAGGACATGCAGTAGCTGTTCCCCGAATAAACACCACATTTCAATTGTGCCCATCCCCTGCACTTTCCTTCCGCATCCTATGGATTCTAAATCTTGCTTAATTGCATCATAATTGCCTTTCCCCAACTACAACTCTTTCCCTGCAGTATATACCTATCCCTTTCCATCGCTAAAGTGAACATAACCGAATTGTGGTCACTATCACCAAAGTGCTCACCTACCTCCAAATCTTACACCTGGTCTGTTTCATTACCCAGTACCAAATCCAATGTGGCCTCGCCCCTTGTTGGTCTGTCGACATACTATGTCAGGAAATCCTCCTACACACATTGGACTAAAAACTCACCCATTTAAAGTAATCGAACTATAGTATTTCCAGTCAATGTTTGGAAAGTTAAGGTTAAAGGTTGTGGGACTAAATTGGACAACTCTGTAATGAACTGCTACAGGCACAGTGGGCTGAATGGCTTCTTTTTGTACTGTAAGATTCTATGATTCTCCCAGTCTTCCTCTGTGACTTTTTCTGAATTTCGTTGGACATTTTTGAATGGAGCATAGGAGGTTGAGGGGTGACCTTATAGATGTTTATTAAATCATGAGGAGCACAGATGAGGTGAATAGCAAAGGCCTTTTCCCTCAGGTTGGGGAGTTCAAAACTAGAGGGCATATTTTTAAGGTGAGTGGAGAAGAATTTAAAATGGACCTGAGGGGCACCCTTTTCACACAGAGGGTAGTTTGTCTGTAGAATGAGCTACCAGAGAAAGTGGCATATACAGGTACAATTACAACATTTACAAGATATTTGGACAGGTACATGAATAGGAAAGATTTAGAGGGTTACGGACCAAATGCAGGCAAATGGGACGATTTGTTTGGGAAACTTGATTGGACCAAAGGGTCTGTTTCTGTGCTTTATAACCGACTCTATGACTTCAAGGAGTTTCAAATACATTTCTTGATCATTCAGCTATTGTTGACGATCAACTTCTCATCTCGTACCACCTCAATGGATGTCCAAAGAAACCTTGAGGCAAATGTAGAGAAACGAACCAAAGTTACCTATGGACCACCTATGGGAAAGCGTCTGTTAGTCTTCATTGATGACATGAACATGCCACGGGTAGGTGGATGTGTATTTGTTACAAATTAGAAAATTAATAGATTTTTTTCTAAACTATAATTTCCCTTACCATTGTAGTGATTATTCCATATTACAGCATAGAACAGCAGGAAATAGTAAGGGTGTACAATAAAAGTAAACTGTCACATAGATAAAACCCGAGAATATAACAAGTGGCAGAAATGTGTCATTGATTACTTTGAGCCCTCTCTGCCATTCAATGAGTTTGTGGCTGATCTTCAACTTATACACCACTTTTTTGTTTATTCCCTTATTCCTTGATGCTAAGTGTATTCCTCCTCATCTTAGTCCTAAATGCTAAGCAGTTTAGAATAACCAACTATTAGCAGTGACCTACTCACTGACACTTAATTTGGGTCTTCCAGGACCACTCAGCTCCTGACCTCATTACAGTTTTAGTTCAAACATGGACAAAAGAACTGCATTTGAGAGGTGAGGTGAGAGTGACAGCCCTTACATCAAGGCTGCATTTGACCCAGTGTGACATTACTGAGACTGTGCAAAACTGGAATCAATGGGTATTAAGGGAAGAACTTTCTATGAGTTGGAGTCATATCTGACACATAGGATTGTGGTTGTTGGAGGTCAATCATCTCAGCTCCAGAACGTCTCTGCAAGGAGTTCCTCAGGGAAGTGGACTTAACCATCTTCAGCTGCTTCATCAATGACTTCCCTTCAATCGTTTGCAATCTGCACAAATGTCATATCAGGATTGATCTCTTTTTGAGTCCCGCAGCACACTTGGGCTCGCTTGTGTCTTATACATTTGGCAATATCACTATTTCGGATCATGCTCCAGTTTACCCAGTGGTCAATAATAAGGACACCATAGTAGGTTCGGGGCACAGGTGACTGGATCCATTCATCCTTAAGGATAGCAAGTTTCTCAAGTACATTTCCAATGAATTTGGGGCTTTCTTAGACATAATTCAGGAGAAAGTGAGGTCTGCAGATGCTGGAGATCAGAGCTGGAAATGTGTTGCTGGAAAAGCGCAGCAGGTCAGGCAGCATCCAGGGAACAGGAGAATCGACGTTTCGGGCATAAGCCCTTCTTCAGGAAGGGCATAAGCCTGAAGAAGGGCTTATGCCCGAAACGTCGATTCTCCTGTTCCCTGGATGCTGCCTGACCTGCTGCGCTTTTCCAGCAACACATTTCCAGCTTAGACATAATTCAGGCTTGGCCAGTAATTCATCCATTCTCTGGGAAACTGCTAAAGCATATGCCACAGTGTTAGTTATTTCCAATTCTGCCATAAGAAATGGCAAAAGGGTGAGCAGCGTTTGCTCAAAACACGATTGAAGACAGCCAAGAAGGGGTACTTTGATAGGCTCTCGCTGACTAAATTACAGAGGATCACTGCGCTTCAGTCCACACTTAACTCCATGCTCACATAGAGAGTCAAGAAGGAGCTTACCTTTGCAAACCAAAGGTTATTTGAGCTTGGTGATAAACTGGTCAAGTACTTAGCCCATCTTTCCTGGAAAAAGAGTGCCCCTCAAGTCATCACCTCGATCAGGGAAGGTTCTGGAAACCTAACCTGTGATTCTAAAAGCATTAATGTGGCATTTCAGAGATTTTACTCCAAATTTTACCAGTCTGAAAGTTGTGAGGATAGACGGGCTAGGATGGAGTCCTTTTTCATGAATTTGTATCTCCCAGGTGTAACCCTGAACAAGAGTCTCTCCTTAATGTCCCATTGTCAGTGCAAGAGGTGCAGGAGGCCATGTGGCAGCTCCAGAGCAGAAAGGCACCTGGTACTGATGGATTTCCCAGTGAATTTTATAAGGAATTTATAAACATACTGTCAGGACTGATGCTCAGTATGTTCAATGATTCACACAGTCACGGCCTCCTCCAGCCATCTTTAAGAGTGATTAATATCTCGCTTATCCTTAAAAAGGGACGGCCCTGGAGGATTGTGCTTTTTATAGGCCCATCTTACTTTTGAATGTTGATTTCAAAATCCTATCTGAGACTCTTGCCTTAAGGCTAGAAACTGTACTGCCTTCTATTATTAAGGAGGACCAGACGGGCTTTATAAAGGCCGCAGATCATCAAATAATGTCAGGAGGTTACTCAATGTGATCCAAGTGTGTCAACAATAGTCAGTATGGGGATTAGTGATCTCTCTAGACACAGCGAAGGCATTTGATCGGGTTGAGTAGCCATACCTTTTTTGTACCTCAGATGGTTTGGCTTGGATGGAGTCTTTATCAGTGAGTAAAGGTTCTGTATAGTGACCCAATGACTGCAGTTCTCACCTAAGGTATGTGGTCAAGCAGTTTTAATATCTTTAGGGGTAGTCAACAGGGCTGTCCCCTATCGCTGTTGCTTTTCACATTGGTAATTGAGTCACTGGCAGGGGCCATACATAGGGATCCCACTATATCTGCTCCAGAAGTGGGGACAAAGTCATATAAGATTGCATTGTATGCAGCTGACATTCAGGTCAAACTCAACAGTTTTGGTACCTCATCTGATGCAATGCATTAATTTGTTTGGTGTTTTTCTCGGGTTACAAGATCAACTTCACGAAATCGGAGGCTATGCCTATGGGTGGTCTCCCAAAAATGCCTGGTCTCGAGGACGAATCTTGAGTTCCCTTTAAATGGTCACGGGAGGGGTTTTCTTTACTTAGGTATATTCATTACTCCTGTGTTTGATCGGCTGTTTAAAGCCAATTTTGCCCATTTATTTGAGAGAATCAAACAAGATCTTCAAAGATGGGAGGGCTTCAATTTCTTGATTAGGTTAGGACAGTATGTTTATAAATTCCTTATAAAATTCACTGGGAAATCCATCAGCACCAGGTGCCTTTCTGCTCTGGAGCTGCCACACGGCCTCCTGCACTTCTTGGGACATTAAGGAGAGACTCTTGTTCGGGGTTACACTTGGGAGATCCAAATTCATGATCCAAGTTCATTAAAATGAATATTTGCATGTACTCTATGCGAATGCTTCCTTTGATCTTTACTAGGCAAACATGCAGGAGACTGATTGGCTGGTTCAGTTCTTTCATCTGGCATCGCAAGCGACCCCTTATTAAATTAACTAAATTACAGCTACCCCCACAGATTGGGGGGGATGGACCTCCCAGATATTAAAAAAAGTATCAATTAAGTACGTTGTTATCTTCCAAGATTGACTGAGCCTGTGGGGACCCTCTTTCAATATGGTTAGACATAGGAGCTTCTCAGGCAGGATGCCCCCTTACTAGCTTACTGTTCCTGGACAAAATGAGGACAGTTAAGAAATATTGCCGTAACCCAATAGTTATAAATACTGTTAAAGCATGGAAGGCAATGTGGCAGAGTGAAGGTAATATTGCCGAAACATAATTTCTTACACCCATAGTTAATATGCCAGGTTTTCAACTGCGGATAATGGACTTGGGGTTTAAACTACGGGCAGCTAGGGGTGTATCTTGCCTGGGTGATTTATTCGAGGAAGACACATTGATGTCTTTTGACCAGTTAGCTTGGAAATACGGGTTGTCCAGTAGGGATCTCTTCCGTTTTGTTTTCAAATTAGGGACTTCATTCAAAAAAAAACTACACTTTTAGCTGCTTCCTATAGATCTGTCACAGAAAAGAGGGTGCTTCGTGCTAAAAACACACCTTCTGTCATTAATCTCTTTCACCTGTTGGGAGAGGACTCATCAGACAAGACTGAGCGACTTTGCAAGGTATGAGAGAGGGAACTGGACGTGGAAATCTCCTCTGAGACATGAGAGGATATTTGGGAAAATGCAAGAAGGATCTTGCTTGACGATAGGACCCATGCCTTGCAATTGAAGATTCTCCACAGGGCCCACTTGGCTCCAGATCATCTCTCTAAATTTAAAATGGGGTATCTCCAACATGTCCAAATGCAAAATAAGTATGGGTACTCTCACTCATTGTCTCTGGTCCTGCCACAGGCTCCGGACGTACTGGAATGCTGTGGTAGGCGAAATAGAGAGGGTCTTCGAGACAGAGATGGAGATGGATCCAGTATCTCCTCTTCTTGGTCTGACCAGTGTACTTCCTTTCGACATGCGCAAAAAAAAGATTTTCAGTAGCCTCAGTTTTTGTGCAAGAAAGAACATACTGTTAGGATGGGTATCTGAAAATTCTCTGGGGTTTTGGGGCTGGCGTAAGCTAGTCATGGAGCATATCCCTTTGGATTTTCTCACAAGCATGGTGCACCATAAAACCGAGAATTTCTAGAAGATGTGGTGGCCCTTTTTGGACTACCTGGGCACAGATGCATCTGCCACACTAATAAGGGCTTTTATATAGCCATAACGATTGTGTTTAATGAGTCTAATACCTCAAGAGGAAGAATTACGAATACATGAATACATATAAATTTATTTATCTTGATGGTTGAGAGCTACTGGTTTGTTTCGTTGAGCCATATTACAATTGTTATTACTTGTTAGTTAGTTGTTAGTCATTATTCATTGATTTATGTATTTAGTGATTTCTTTATTTTTATTTTACATATAAGTATTTATACATGAATATAGATCTGTGCTTTCTCTTTGTACTGTTTTGAATATTCTAAAAATCTTTTCTCAATAAAAATATATTTATAAAATAATAAATATTAGGTGTTGTTACCATGGAAGAGAATGGGATATAACCAACTAATTTGAAAGAAATAGAGCTCCTGTTATACAGATCTGAATGAATTCCCAGTCAGATAAGAATGCATCAGAACAGGATCAGGAATAGACCATTTTTCCCTCAAGCCTGCTGTGGCATATAATACAGTTCTAGCTGATCCCACCCCCTTGCCACATTGCTGTTCTTAGCTGTACCATACATAGATGATAATTGATAGCTGACAGGTAGATACAATTCCTACAGTGAAAGAAGGTTAGTGGATTATTAGTGTAATTCAGTGGGTGTTCTTCCTGTTGTCAAGCTAGCCCTGCTTCAGAATGGCATTCTGCTGCTTTCTCTGGCAAGCCAGGAAAGTACAGAGACCAGTAGAACATCCAAACTAGGCCAAGAGGTTCATGATAAGTAGACTGTAAATGGTGTTCCAAAGCACACGGGACAATGCATCAAGTCTTGCACTAAGGGCAACAGAAATGCTTGACATAGAATGCTTGACATTTCAGGGAAAGGACCACTTCTGGAAATAGTGACACCAATAATGATGAAAGTAGAAATAATAGTTATTTCAAAAACATTTTATTTCTTGGGATGTGAATGTTACTGACAGGGCAGTAAGACCATAAAAGGTAGGAGCAGAAATTAGGCCATTCAGTCTATCGAGTGTGCTCTGCCATTCAATCATGGCTGATAAGTTTCTCAACTCCATTCTCCCACTCGCTCCCTGTAACCCCAGATCCCCATGGTACTCAATATATCGATGTCAGTCTTAAACATACTCAATGACCTGGCCTCCACAGCCATCTGTGGCAACAAATTCCATAGATTCACCACTCTCTCACTAAAGCACTTTCTCCTTATCTCTGTTCTAAAATGTCTTCCCTTTACTCTAAGGCTATGCCCTCAGGTCCTAGTCTCTGCCACCAATGGAAACATCTTCCCAACATCTACTCTGTCCAGACCACTCAGTTTTCTGTATGTTTCAATTAGATACCCCCTCATCCTTTTAAACTCCATCAAGTGGAAACCTAGAGTCCTCAAACGTTCCTCATATGTTAAGTTTTTCTTTCATAGTACCATTCATATGAACCTCCTCTGAACATGCTGTAAGACCAGTACATCCTTCCTGAATTATTGGGTCTAAAACTGCCTACAGTACTCCAAATGTGGTCTGACCAGAGTGTCAGAAGTACGTCCCTGCTTTTATATTCAAGTCCTCTTAAAATAAATGCCATCATTGCATATGCCTTCCTAACTACTGACTCAACCTGCAAGTTTACCTTGAGAGAATCCTGGATTAGAACTCTCAAGAATCTTTGCGTTTCAGACATCTGCATTTTCTCTCCATTTAGAAAATGGGGGAATGGAATACCTGCCTCTGTTCTTCCTACCAAAGTGCATGACCTCGCACTTTCCCACGTTGTACTCCATCTGCCACTTCTTTGCCCATTCTCCTAACCTGTCCAAATCCTTCTGCAGCCTCCCCGCCTCCTCAATGCTACCTGTCCCTCTACCTGTCTTTGTATCATCTGCAAACTTAGCCAGACTGCCCTCAGTTCCTTCATCTAGATCGTTAATGTATAACGTGAAAAGTTGTGGTCCCAATATTGAGCCTTGCGGAACACACTTGTCACCAGTTGTCATCCTGAGAAGGACCCTTTTGTCCCCACTCTCTGCTTTCTGCCGGCCAGCCAAGCTTCTATCCATGTTAGCACCTTGCCTCTGACATCATGGACCGTTATCTTACTCAGCAGCCTCCTGTGGGGCACCTTGTCAAAGGCCTTCTTGAAGTCCAGACAGACAATATCCACTGGCTCTCCTTGGACTAACTTCCTTGTTACTCCCTCAAAGAATTCTAGCAGACTTGTCAGGCATGACTTCCCCTTGATGAAACCATGCTGATTTTGCCCTATTTTACCATACACTTCTAAGTATCAGAAATTGCATCCTTCACAATGGATTCCAGGATCTTAATCCTGAATATTTATTGCACGTCTTTAATTGATCTTGAGAAGGTGATGTTGAACTGCCTTCTTGAACTAATTCAGTCCAACTGGTTTGCTAAGGTACTGCTAGGAAAATAGTTCCAGGATTTTGAGAATTTTGAAAGTGGATGTAGGGTTTGCTCACTGAGCTGGAAGGTTCATTTTCAGACATTTCGTCACCATTCTAGGCAACATCTTCAGTGAGCCACTGGACAAAGCACTGCTTATGTTTCCTGCTTTCTATTTATATATTTGGGTTTCTTTGGGTTGGTGATATAATTTCCTGAGGTGACATCATTTCCTATGATGATGTCATTTCCTGTTGTTTTTCTTAGAGCTTGGAAAATGGGATCCAAATCGATGTGTTTGTTGATAGAGTTCTGATTGGAATGCCATACTTCTAGGAATTCTCGTGCATGTCTCTGTTTGGCTTGTCCTAAGATGGATGTGTTGTCCCAGTCGAAGTGGTGTCCTTCCTTATCTTTATGTAAGGATACTAGTGAGAGAGGGTCATGTCGTTTTGTGGCTAGTTGATATTCATGTATCCTGGTGGCTAGTTTTCTGCCTGTTTGTCCAATGTAGTATTTGTTACAGTTCTTGCAAGGTATTTTGTTAATGCAAGGTATTTTGTCTTAGTTTTGCTTGTTGTCTGCATAGGGTCTTTCAGGTTCATTAGCTGCTGTTTTAGTGTGTTGGTGGGTTTGTAGGCTACCATGATGCCGAGGGGTCTGAGTAGTCTGGTGGTCATTTCTGAGATGTCTTTGATGTAGGGGAGAGTGGCTAGGGTTTCTGGATGCATTTTGTCTGCTTGTTTGGGTTTGTTGCTGAGAAATCAGCGGACTATGTTCATTGGGTACCCATTCTTTTTGAATACACGGGATGGGTGATGTTCCTCTGCTCTGCGTAGCTTCTCTGTGCTGCAGTGTGGCTCATTGAAATAATGTTCTGATGCAGCTTCGTTTGTGAATGTTGGGATGATTACTTCTGTAGTTTAATATTTGGTCTGTACGTATTGTTTTCCTGGAGACGCTGGTTTGAAGTTCCCCATTGGCTGTTCACTCTACAGTGACATCTAGGAATGGCAGTTTGTTGTTGTTTTATTCCTCTTTAGTGAATTTAATGCTAGTGAGGGTATGGTGATGAAGCATCTGAAAATGAACCTTCCAGCTCAGCGAGCAAACCTACGTCCAGAATCTCAACCTGAGCTACAAATCTCAAAGCTCGCTAATTTTGAAAGCTCCAGAAACAGTGGAGGAATACAAAGGAAGCAGGGGTTTTAAGTTGGGTTTTCACCTGAAAAACCAAATGCACCTGTATTTTTTTCTTTAAATTATAGACTGTATGTCTTAGCAAGATCTATTTTGACAACAAGGAATGATCCAAAATCTACATTCTTTAAATTTAGTTTACCTTTTTAACTGGTGATACTTACCTTCTAGTATTTGTAACATAATTGAAACTCTCTCTGAAGATGTAGTCTCTGGCTTGCAGCCATTCTTGATAAAAGGAGCAAAACTGAAATAGTTAATACAGCAGATTGAAAGCCAGATGGGTTGTGAGTTGGACAGACTGACCACACACCTGTCTTGCAAAATTCTGACGAGGATCATTAAAGTTATTCCTTCAAAATTTAGCAAGGTTGCTAGTAGAGTGTAACAAAATGAAACTAATTTAACTTTGTTGTTTATGTCAATGATTCACACTAAATGATTTCCCTATTAACATTGCTTTTGTTTTAAGGTTCTGTTAACATTGTTGATTATTGAAAACTAGGTTGACGAGTATGGCACACAGCAACCCATAGCCCTGCTGAAACTACTCCTGGAGAAAGGTGGAATGTATGATCGTGCAAAGGAACTGAATTATAAGATCCTGAAAGACTTAGGCTTTGTTGCTGCAATGGGAAAAGCAGGTGGTGGACGAAATGAAGTGGATCCTAGATTTATCTCACTGTTTTGTGTCTTCAATGTGACATTCCCAGCACAGGAATCGCTGTTTTCAATTTATACTTCAATTCTTAAAGGACATACCCTGGTAATTATTGAAAAAGAAACCAATTCATAAACTTGTTCCTTTTAGAGGAAAGTATTCTGTCAATGAGTATTTTTTTAATTGCAGTGTAATAAGGAGTCTGATGCAAGAGTTCAGTGTAGAAACTCAAATGAGCACTGATTCTAGCAGCCTGTCCTGATGGTTCCTTATGGAAACTAAATCACAGGAGCCAGAAAGGTCCTATGGCTGATCCCTGTGTATCCTGAGTAAGCTGAGTAAGGGTTGGACACTGATGCCAATGTTCACAGGGATCTCGCTGACCTGAATAAAATACCAATCTAGAATTTGGTGCAGTACCTTGCAGGCTATCTATCTAATGCTGTGCTCGTAGTTACACTAATTATTGGAATCTCCAGCTCTAAATTTTATACTGAAAACAAAAAATGCTGGAAATTACATCTAAACTCGAAATGTTAGCTTGCTGTCTATCCATGGATGCTGCCTGACCTGCTGTGATTTCCAGCATTTTTTTGTTTACAATAGAAGATTTAGAGCTGGAGATTCCGGTAACTAGTGTAACTGGGAGTACATCATTAGATATGCCACAAGGTACTGCACCAGATTCTGGACCTGTATTTTATTCAGGTTAGTGAGGTCCCTGTGAACATCAGTGTCCATTTGGAATCTGAACTGTAAACAAAAAATGCTGGAAATCATATCAAGACTTGAAACGTTAGCTTGTTTCAATCTGTGGATGCTGCCTGACCTGCTATGATTTCCAGCATTTTTTGTTTACAGTTCAGATTTCAACATCTGCAGTAATTTGCTCCTAAATTTTATATTGCGAGAATTATAAGCCAATATAATTATAGGCAGCAAGAAATATAGTGCATTTGAGATCTTGGTGATCAATGGGATAAACAGCTTGTCTTTTTAAACAATGGGATCTAAAGACTGAGAAATAAATAGAGGGAGGAAGGATGGTTCATTGAATTCATTTGTTCTAATGTCAAATCAGACAATAAAGGGAAGGAAAGAATGACTGCATTTAAGATAAAGAAGAATAAAAGAGAACTTTGACACTTTTACAATCTCCAACAACAGTTTGTCACCTGAATGAAAGGTGGCTCCAGTGATGTCAGATATGTGCTTCCTATTTGATAGGTTTTGCAACAATGAAGGTGGAAACTGAAATATGACTATGGGGGAAAAAGGGAGTCTGGTGGCATGTTCTTAAAACGTTCACTGTTTATTGTGTAGACATTTACAGAAGAACTTCAAGCAATTTGCAGTAAGGTGACAGCTGCTACTCTACAGTTGTACGAGTCAATTGTAGTGGACCTGCCTCCAACCCCTTCGAAGTTTCATTACATTTTCAATCTGCGAGACCTCTCTAGGGTGTACAACGGACTTGTCCTTGCAACTCCTGAGAGGTGAGGTTAAAATAGGGCTAAGCTTGTCTTATTTTATTGAATTTAAGGTTATTATCTTACATTATTATCTTATGGATCCATCAGTTATTCGTTTGAATCGAATTTATTGTCACGTGTACCGATGCACAGTGAAAAGCTTTATCTTGTGACCAATACAGGCAGATCACATCGTTAAGTAGCATAGATAAGTAAATAATAGGTAAACAACGGCAAAACAAAACACAGGCATAGGCGAATGCTATGAGTTTGTGAGTCCATTTAGTATTCTAACAACAGTAGGATAGAAACTGTTTCGAAAGCAGCTGGTACATGTGTTCAGGCTTCTGTACCTTCTCCCCGATGGTAGTGTTTGCCAGGGTGGGATGGATCTTTGAGAATGCTGGTGGCCTTTCATTGACAGCGGGCCTGGTAGATGGATTCTATAGATGGGAGATTGGTCTTTGTGATTGTCCGGGCTGAGTTCACCACTCTCTGTAACCGTCTCCGGTCTTGACTGGTCCAGTTACCATACCAGGTAGTGAACATCCAGAGAAAATGTTCTCAATGGTGCACCTATAAAAGTTGGTAAGTGTATTCACCGTCATGCCAAATTTTCTCAGCTGCCTGAGGAAGAAGAGACATTGTTGGGCCTTTGTAACCAGTGCATCCACATGAAGAGTCTAAGAAAGCTTTTGTTGATTACCTCTCCCAGGAGGTTGACACTCTCCACTCGTTCCACCTCTCTGCTGTTAATGTGGAGGGGGACATGAGTAACATCCCGCTGAAAGTCAATAATGAGTTCCTTGGTTTTGCTGGCACTGAGACCTAGGTTGTTCTCAGTGCACCATTTTTCCAGGTCTTCCACCTCCCTTCTGTAGTCTTATTCTTGGCCATTTGAGATTCAACCGACTACGATGGTGTCATCAACGAACTTGTAAATGGCATTAGTCTGGTATTTGGCGACGCAGTCATGGTTATACATGGGTTAACTCTAAATTTCAAGGTTCTGGGTTTCAAGTCCCACTCTAGGTGTTGAGCACAAAAGTCAAGGTTGACACCTGAAAGAGAGTTGCACTTTTAGAGATTAAATTCTCATATAATCCTTATTAATCTACCCTATACCCACACAAAGCCAATGATATTATTCCTGAATGCCCAGGTCATAAACTGATATATAAATGCAACTTGTTTTTAACTTCTATTATTATTTCTCACCAAGCATATAGCCACCTCCTTCTCTTATTCCAATTTTCTTTCATCACCAATTGTGGTTCTTCTACTGAAATTAACTGCCTCAGTTTATAGGAGAAAGTGAGAACTGTAGATGCTGGAGATCAGAGCTGAAAATGTGTTGCTGGAAAAGCGCAGCAGGTCAGGCAGCATCCAAGGAGCAGGAGAATCGACGTTTCGGGCATTCCTGAAGAAGGGCTCATGCCCGAAACTTCGATTCTCCTGCTCCTTGGATGCTGCCTGACCTGCTGCGCTTTTCCAGCAACACATTTTCAGCTCTGCCTCAGTTTATACTTGGGCTCCCGTCTGGTACCTCCATGATTTGAGTGTCTCACTCCCACCAGGGCTGTTGATTCTTTGTTGAAGCACCAAGCAACACTTAAAATGTAATTACATTGATAGCTTTTCCATGAATGATTTATTTGAAATACCGAGTGCAGGACAGCTGTAGATTTAGGAAAATGACACCAGGAGGAGGCCATCAGCTCCTCCAGCCTGTTATAATAATTGGTAATGGTAATTTTCCAAAATTCACTTGACTCTGGAGCAGTTACAGCAGATTGGAAAACAGCAAAAGCGACTCTATTATTTTAAAAAAAGGAGCTAGACAAAAGATGGGGGATTATAAGCTGGTTAGCTTAACTTCAGTAATGAAAACTGCTATCATCAAGGAAGAAATAACAAGACATCTGGATAGGAATTGTCCCATTGGGCAGAGGCAGCTTGGGTTCATGAAAGGCAACTAATTTACTGAAATTCTATGTAGACACTACAAGCATGGTGGACAACAGGGACCCAGTAGTTGAAATTAGATTAGATTAGATTAGATTAGATTAGATTACAGTGTGGAAACAGGCCCTTCGGCCCAACAAGTCCACACCGACCCGCCGAAGCGAAACCCACCCATACCCCTACATTTACCCCTTACCTAACACTACGGGCAATTTAGTATGGCCAATTCACCTAACCTGCACATCTTTGGACTGTGGGAGGAAACCGGAGCACCCGGAGGAAACCCACGCAGACACGGGGAGAACGTGCAAACTCCACACAGTCAGTCGCCTGAGTCGGGAATTGAACCCGGGTCTCTGGCGCTGCGAGGCAGCAGTGCTAACCACTGTGCCACCGTGCCGCCCACCACAGTTGTGTGTATGGATTTCCAAAAGACATTCAACAAGGTACCGCACAAAAGGCTGCTGCATAAGATAAAAGTGCATGGTATTATGGGCAATATATTAGCATGGATAGAGAGGGTTGATTAACTAACAGGAAGCGAAGAGTGGGAATAAATGACTGCTTTTCTGGTTGGTTATTAGTGACTAGTCGTGTGCCTCAGGGATCAGTGTTGGGATTGCAATTGTTTACAATGTACATGGATAATTTGGAGTTCGGGACCACGTGTAATGTGCCAATGTTTGAGGATGATACTGAGATGAGTGGTAGAGAAAGTTTACAAAGGGATTTGGATAGTTTATGTGAGTGGACGAAGGTCTGGCAGATGGAGGACAATGTTGATAAATGTGAAGTCATCCATTTTGATAGGAATAACAGTAAAAAGGATTATTACTTGAATGGTAAAAAATTGCAGCATGCTACTGTGCGGACGGACCTGAGTGTCCTTGTGCATGAATCGCAGAGGGTTGGTCTGCAGGTACAACAGGTAATTAGGAAGGCAAATAGAATCTTGTCCTTCATTGCTAAAAGGAGGTTATGTTGCAGTTGTACAGGGTGCTGGTGAGGTCACACCTGGAGTACTGTGTGCAGTTTTGGTTTCCTTACTTGAAAAACAAGTGCTGGCACTGGGGGGGGGGGGTGCAGGGGAGGTTCACTAGTTTGATTCCAGAGTTGAGGGGGTTGATTTATTAGGAGAGACTGAGTTGACTGGGATTATATTCGTTGGAATTTGGAAAATGAGGGGATATCTTATAGAAACATATAAAATTATGAAGAGAATACCAAAGATCAAAACAGGGCAGCTGTTTCCACTGGCGGATGAAACTATAAGTAGAGGACATAGCCTCAAAAGTAGCGGGAGCAGGTTTAGGACTGAATTGAGGAGGAACTTTGTCACCCAAAGAATTGTGAATCTGTGGATTCCCTACCAAGTGAAGTAGTTGACGCTTCCTGATTTAATGTTTTTAAAGCTAAAATAGATAATTTTGAACAGTATTGGAATTAAGGGTTATGGTGAGATGGTGCGTAAGGGAGCTGAGGCCACGAAAAAAACAACCATGATCTAATTGAATGGCAGAGCAGGCTCAAAGGGCCAGATGGCCTACTCCTACTCCTGGTTCTTAGGTTCCACTACTCAATCAGATATGTGGCTCAAATGCCTTTACCTTCCCTAGGCTTACATTTTATGATATCCTTATCCAACAAAAATCTGCTGATTTAGAAAGTTCCCATTGTTTCCCAGCAGTTCCAGATTTTTTTACTTTCTTCATATAGATTGACTGGACATTTTCTTTTGCAAGATGTCACCATCTATTTCCCTACATTCTATATCTTCCATATCCTTTTCCACAGTAAATACTGATGCAAAATACTCATTTAGTATCTCCCCCATTTTCTGCGGCTCCACACAAAGGCCACCTTGCTGATCTTTGAGGGGCCCTATTCTCTCCCTAGTCACCCTTTTGTCCTTAATGTATTTGTAAAAACCCTTTGGATTCTCCTTAATTCTATCTGCCAAAGCTATCTCATGTCCCCTTTTTGGCCTCCTGATTTCCCTCTTAAGTATACTCCTACTTCCTTTATACTCTTCTAAGGATTCACTCGATCTATCCTGTCTATATCTTACATATGCTTCCTTCTTTTTCTTAACCAAACCCTCAATTTCTTTAGTCCTCCAGCATTCCCTATACCTACCAGTCTTTCTTTTCACCCTGACAGGAATATACTTTTTCTGGATTTTTGTTATCTCATTCCTGAAGGCTTCCCATTTTCCAGCCGTCCTTTTACCTGCGAACATCTGCTCCCAGTCAGCTTTCGAAAGTTCTTGCCTAATAGCGTCAAAATTGGCCTTTCTCCTATTTTAAATCTAATAGAATTACGGTTGCTGGTCCCAAAGTGCTCCCTCACTGACACCTCAGTCACCTGCCGTGCCTTATTTCCCAAGAGTAGGTCAAGTTTTGCAAGTTCTCTAGTGGGTACATCCACATATTGAATCAGAAAATTGTCTTGAACGCACTTAACAAATTCCTGTCCATCTAAAGCTTTAACACTATGGCAGTCCCAGTCTATGTTTGGAAAGTTAAAATCCCCTACCGTAACCACCCTATTATTCGTAGAGATAGCTGAGATCCCCTTACAAGTTTGTTTCTCAATTTCCCTATGACTATTAGGGGTCTATAATACAATTATACAATTATAATACAATAAGGTGATCATCCCTTTCTTATTTCTCAATTCCACCCAAATAACTTCCCTGGATGTATTTCCAGTGTAGTGGACAGCGAAGAGGGTTACCTCAGATTACAACAGGATCTTGACCAGATGGGTCAATGGGCTGAGAATTGGCAGATGGAGTTTAATTCAGATAAATGTGAGGTGCTGCATTTTGGGAAAACAAATTTTAGCAGGATTTATACACTTTTTGGTAAGGTCCTAGGGAGTGTTGCTGAACAAAGAGACCTTGGAGTGGAGGTCCATAGCTCCTTAAAAGTGGAGTCGCAGGTAGATAGGATAGTGAAGAAGGCGTTTGGTATGCTTTCCTTTATTGGTCAGAGTAGTGAGTTGGGAGGTCATGTTGCAGCTGTACAGGACATTGGTTAGGCCACTGTTGGAATATTGCGTGCAATTCTGGTCTCCTTCCTATCAGAAGGATGTTGTGAAACTTGAAAGGGTTCAGAAAAGATTTACAAGGATGTTGCCAGGGTTGGAGGATTTGAGCTATAGGGAGAGGCTGAACAGGCTGGGGATGTTTTCCCTGGAGCGTCGGAGGCTGAGGGGTGACCCTATAGAGGTTTACAAAATTATGAGGGGCATGGATAGGGTAAATAGGCAAAGTATTTTCCCTGGGGTGGGGGAGTCCAGAACGAGAGGGCATAGGTTTAGGGTGAGAGGGGAAAGATATAAAAGAGACCAGCAGGGCTTTACGTATATGGAATGAGCTGTCAGAGGATGTGGTGGAGGCTGGTGCAATTGCCACATTTAAGAAACATTTGGATGGGTATATGAATAGGAAGGGTTTGGAGGGATATGGGCCAGGTGCTGGCAGGTGGGACTAGATTGGGTTGGGATATCTGGTTGGCATGGACAGGTTGGACCGAAGGGTCTGTTTCCATGCTGTACATCTCTATGACTCTATAACTATTTGTTTTTAACTTGTGCTTACAATTAATCTCTTCCTCCCAATTTTTTTTAGATTTCAGACAGTTGGACAAATGATCAGACTCTGGAGGAATGAATGTCTTCGAGTGTTCCATGACAGGCTCATTAATGAAATAGACAAAACACTGGTTAGTAGAAAAATCAACTGAGGAATCCTTCAGTGATATCGGACTGAATTTTGCACTCCTATGGGAGGTTTGGCAGTCTGTTGGATGAAAGTGTCAGGTGGAAAATCTGAAGTCTTGCAATTGTCATGAAGTGTTGCAAGCTGGGCAGCTGGTTGAATTTCTTAATGACCCAATTAAGCCTCTCCCCAGTCCCTGGAGACATTTTGCTCAGGTCAGCAGAGCCCACTGTCCACATGTGGGGCGAGCATCCAATAAACCCTGGAGCTATCTCATTGGTTTTTGGTGGTGCCCTTGCTCAGTGGGTGCTCCATAGCACATGAAGGCCTCCCAATATCAGCTGTCCCTCAAAGATGCTACGGCCATAAATCCCCCCTTCCCCCAGATCAGCTCTCGCTTTCAGGCCTAGAGATAGGTCTTTATCTCCCTCTGAAAAATTCGACCCATTATTTCAGACCAATTCGCTTTCTGCCTCATTTTTTGGTAATTTTCTCCTTGATGTATTTTTATAGGTCATCAACATATTAAATTCACAAAATATGTTTAAAATTCCACTACTTAAACTTTAAAAATGTGATTAATTAGTCAAATATTTGTGAAATATATCAAGAAATTGCTCACTTAATATCTTTCCTTTTAAATGTTTTGTTCTTTTTCATTACTTTTTATATTTTAAGGTTCAAGGTCATATTGCAAAATTAATAGAGGAACATTTCCCAAGTGTATTGGAGCAAGCTATAAGGGATCCAATACTGTTTGGAGACTATCGAACTTTCATGAATGAGGGAGAGCCTCGTATATATGAAGATATTCAGGATTATGAGGCAGCTAAAGCTCTGTTTCAGGTATACATTACCAGCTAATAAATTATTGCACAAAGGTAAAACTTTATGACCTGTGCATATGTAATCATTATAGTAAAAATGTCAATACATTTACATACTTAGAGACAGTAATATCCCTCACATACACTGTTCTCCCTAAGTTGCGTACGTATGTACAGCCATTCCAACATTTCATACATGGCAACTGGCAGGAAATGTGGAATGCAGCTTTGACTCACTGAAGTCAGAACGATGCATGAACCTCAGGGTCCCCGTAGAAGAAAACAAAATTAGATGGAACTCTGCTGATGTGCAGCACCTCTTTTTTTATAATCTGTTCATGGGATGTAGGCTTCACTTGCTGAGCCAGCATTAATTATGCATCTCGAATTGAACTGGAGAAGGTGGTGGTGAGCTGCCTTCTTGAACCATAAGACCATAAGACATAGGAGCGGAAGTAAGGCCATTCGGCCCATCGAGTCCACTCTGCCATTCAATCATGGTGATGGCATTTCAACTCCACTTACCCACATTCTCCCCGAAGCCCTTAATTCCTTGTGACATCAAGAATTTATCAATTTCTGCCTTGAAGACATTTAGCGTCCCAGCCTCCACTGCACTCTGTGGCAATGAATTCCACAGGCCCACCACTCTCTGGCTGAAGAAATGTCTCCGCATTTCTGTTCTGAATTTACCCCTCTAATTCTAGTATGTCCTTCCTGATGTGTGGGAACCAAAACTGGACACAGTACTCCAAATGGGGCCTAACCAGAGCTTTATAAAGTCTCAGTAGCACAACAGTGCTTTTATATTCCAACCCTCTTGAGATAATTGACAACATTGCATTCGCTTTCTTAATCACGGACTCAACCTGCATGTTTACCTTTAGAGAATCCTCAACTAGCACTCCCAGATCCCTCTGTACTTTGGCTTTACGAATTTTCTCACCGTTTAGAAAGTAATCCATGCTTCTATTCTTTTTTCCAAAGTGCAAGACCTCGCATTTGCTCACATTGAATTCCATCAGCCATTTCCTGGACCACTCCTCCAAACTGTCCATATCCTTCTGCAGCCTCCCCACTTCCTCAGTACTACCTGCCTGTCCACCTAACTTTGTATCATCGGCAAACTTCGCTAGAATGCCCCCAGTCCCTTCATCCAGATCATTAATATATAATGTGAACAGCTGCGGCCCCAACACTGAACCCTGCAGGACACCGCTTGTCACCGGTTGCCATTCGAAAAAGAACCTTTTATTCCAACTCTCTGCCTTCTGTCAGACAGCCAATCCTCAATCCATACCAGTAGCTCACCTCGAACACCATGGGCCCTCACCTTGCTCAGCAGCCTCCCATGTGGCACCTTACCAAAGGCCTTTTGGAAGTCTAGGTAGACCACATCCACTGGGTTTCCCTGGTCTAACCTACTTGTCACCTCTTCAAAGAACTCCAACAGGTTTGTCAGGCACGACCTCCCCTTACTAAATCCATGTTGACTTGTTCTAATCCGACCCTGCTCTTCCAAGAATTTAGAAACCTCATTGTTAATGATGGATTCTCGAATTTTACCAACAACCGAGGTTAGGCTAATTGGCCTATAATTTTCCATCTTTTGCCT
This sequence comes from Chiloscyllium plagiosum, assembly GCF_037043375.1. Classification (NCBI taxonomy): domain Eukaryota; kingdom Metazoa; phylum Chordata; class Chondrichthyes; order Orectolobiformes; family Hemiscylliidae; genus Chiloscyllium; species Chiloscyllium plagiosum. Next base: position 1,114,307 of record NW_028270162.1, on the reverse strand, counting down.
TGATCCTTTCTTGAACAAGGGGGTTACAACAGTGATCTTCCAATAATCCGGGACTTTCCCTGACTCCAGTGACTTTTGAAAGATCTCAACCAACGCCTCCACTATTTCCTCAGCCACCTCCCTCAGAACTCTAGGATGTAACCCATCAGGGCCAGGAGATTTATCAATTTTAAGACCTTTTAGCTTTTCTAGCTGCAGATCATGTAGGTAGACCTATAATACCCTTAGAGAGGGAATTCCAGCATTTTGACCCAGTGTCAAAGAACAGTGATATATTTCCAAGTCTGTATGGTGTGTGGTTAGATCCCTTTTAAATCTTCCCCTCTCACCTTAAACCTATGCACTCTAGTTCTGGACTCCCCACACTGGGAAAATGACCTTTTCTATTTATCCTATCCATGCCCCTCATGATTTTATAAACCTCTAGAAAGTCACCCCTCAGCCTCCGACACTCCAGAGAAGATAGCCCCAGCCTATTCAGCCTCTCCCTGTAGCTGAAACCCTCTAACCCATTCCTGAAGAAGGGCTTATGCCTGAAACATCAATTCTCCTACTCCTTGGATGCTGCCTGACCTGCTGCGCTTTTCCAGCAACACATTTTTCAGCTCTGATCTCCAGCATCTGCAGTCCTCACTTTCTCCTTTTTTCTTATTGGTGATCGCCTGGCATTTATGTGGTATGACTGTTACTTGCCACAAATCAGTCCAACCCTGGATATTGTCCAGATTTTGTTGCATTTGAACATGAACTGCTTCAGTATCTGATGATTCGCAAATGGTGCTGAATATGGTGCAATCATCAACGAACATCCCCTTCTTTGACCTTATGATGGAGGGAAGGTCATTAATGAAGCAACTGAAGATGGTTGGGTCTAGGATATCATTTTGAGGAACTCTTACAGAGGTATTGTGGAGCTGAAATCACTGACCTTCAATAACCATTCTGAGTATTCCTCTCTCTGAGCCTGGGGCAGGTTATATCTGTGGGCAAATTATTTTCTCTGTGTCAATAAATTGCCTGACCTCTTTTGGTGAATGTTCATGAGACATCTGTTCATCATGTCAGATGATCATTGTCTCCTTGTCCGCCCTCATCTGAGGGTTAGTTTACCATTCTTTCTAAGCTTATTTTCAAAAACAACACACTGATAAAGGGTGCATTTTACACCAAATGAGTTGTTGATGCTAGTTCACTGGCATCGTGACCTTTGTGTTTTTTGTAATTTTCCTCTTTATTTTCATGTACTAGAATTTTGGAAAGTTATGTACTGTTGTAATAGTTTTTAATTGAAATCTCAGGCTACGCAGTAAATACTATGAAAATTCAGTTTTTAAAGGACCCTAATATTCAACAAAGTTAACAGCTAAATTTGATTTATTCTTTAATAGGAAATTTTGGAAGAGTACAACGAATTCAAGGCTGTTTTGAAACTGGTGCTATTTGATGATGCTCTGGAACACTTGACCCGTATTCATCGCATTATCAGGATGGACCGTGGCCATGCCCTGCTTGTAGGTGTTGGTGGATCAGGCAAGCAGTCTCTTACTAAACTGGCAACGTTCACAGCTAATTGTGAGGTAAGCTGCTGTAATCCCTGCATAACATGGAGCTCACATTGTACTCAATGTCATTAGACTGGAACCTGTATGAAGTGTTTTTGCATAAAGGTTGAGGGAAGAATGAGCATTTCCACAGAGGATGCAGAACTAACGAAAACTGCAATATTTCTGTTTTGTTCATAACAGATTTTTGAAATTGTGCTGAGTCGTGGTTATGGAGAAACTAACTTACGGGATGATTTGAAAGCCCTGTATCTGAAACTAGGAATTGAGAACAAGCCAACAGTCTTTCTCTTTACGGATGCACATGTGGCGGAGGAAGGATTCTTGGAGCTGATAAATAACATGTTAACGTCAGGTATATCAAGAACACACTGACTAACACACTCAAATGGCTGAAATCCCTTTGAGTGGCTTTATAGATTCAAATAGCTGGTCTTATATTAACGTGGGTCAGTTAGCTCAGTTGCCTGGATGGCTGGTTTGCAATGCAGAGCACTACCAACAGTGTTATTCCAAATTCTGCACAGGCTGAAATGACCATGTAGATTCTGCCTTCTCAACCTCTTCCTTTGCAAAAGGCATGGTGAATGTTAGGTTAAAGCACCACCAGTCATCTCTCTCTAATGAGAGAGCAGGCTTATGGTCCTCTGGGACAATAGTGATTTTACCTTTACCTCATGTAGTCAATAACACAGGTAGAGGAAATTTAATAACTTCACTAATCTATTTATTTTTATTTTGTGTCTATTTTGTATATCAGTTAGAAACATTTATAGTTGCAAATCAGATCTTAAATATGAGAGTTCAGGGTTGTCGTAGCTAATGGAATAGCAGCATTGGTAATTATTGAAATCATTTTCTAAATTGCTTGAAATATTTAATACATTCTCCAACTCATGCAGTGAAGCTTCAACAAAATCATGTTTGCCCAAATACATGGTGTTGCCATGAATTAATGAAGTAACAAACAGGTTAGACCAAGGAGAGCCAATGGATGATATCTATCTGGACTTCAAGAAGGCCTTTGACAAAGTGCTGCACAGGGTGCCAATTAGTAAGATAAGAGTCCATGAAGTCAGAGGCAAGGTGCTAGCATGGATAGAAGCTTGACTGTCTGGCAGAAACAGAGAATGGGGACAAAAGGGTCCTTCTCAGGATGGCAGCCGGTGACAAATGGTGTTCCGCAAGGCTCAATGTTGGGACCACAACTTTTAACTGTATACATTAATAATCTAGATGAAGGAACTGAGGTCAGTCTGGCTAGGTTTGCAGATGATACAAAGACAGTTCGAGAGACAGGTAGCATTGAGGAGGTGGGGAGGCTGTAGAAGGATTTGGACAGGTTAGGAGAATGGGCAAAGAAATGGCAGATGGAGTATGTGGGAAAGTGCGAGGTCATGCACTTTGGTAGGAAGAACAGAGGCAGGGACTCTATTCCCCCTTTTTGTAAATGGAGAGAAAATGCAGACGTCTGAAGTGCAAAGAGACTTGGGAGTTCTAATTCAGGATTCTCTCAAGATAAATTCACAGGTTGAGTCAGTAGTTAGAAAGGCAAATGCAATGATGGTGTTTATTTTGAGGTAACTTGAATATAAAAGCAGGGATATATTTCTGAAGCTCTATAAAGCTCTGGTCAGCCTTCATTTGGAGTATTGTGCACAGATTTGATCCCCATATCTCAGGAAGGTCTTGAAGCGTGGTCAGAGGAGGTTCACAAGAATGGTACCAGGAATGAAAAACTTAACATATGAGGATCAAGGGGATCAAGAGTTATGGGGACAAGGCAGGAGAATAGGGTTGAGAAATTTATCAGTCATGATTGAATAGTGGAGCAGACTTGATGGGCTGAATGGCTTAATTTCTGGTGTTATGGTCTTATGGAATTTCCCTCTAGGTCAAGACCACATCGACATTTTTATCACCTTTCACAAGAAATGTGTTTTTGTTCAAATGGTGCTTAGCCAGAGATCGAAAAATTGTGTGGGCCCCTCTTGAGATTTTCTGGAGGACATTGGAACACAGAAAATTGGAACAGGAATAGGCCATTCGGCCCTTCAAGCCTGGTTCCCCCATTCAATACGATCATGACTGATTATTCAACTCAGTCACATTCCTCTTTCCCCCCCATGCCCTTTGATCCCTTTAGCTCTAAGATCGATAGAACATAGAACATTACAGCGTAGTACAGGACCTTTGACCCTCGATGTTACACTGACCTATGAAACCAAAATGAAGCCCATCTAACCTACACAATTCCATTTTTGTCCATATGACTATCCCATGACCATTTAAATGTCCTTAAAGTTGGCAAGTTTACTACTCAGGCAGTGCGTTCCACACCCCTATTACTCTCTTAGTAAATGAACTACCTCTGACATCTGTCCCATATCTATCATCCCTCAATTTAAAGTTATGTTCCCTCGTGTTAGCCATCACCATCCGAGGAAAAAGGCTCTCCCTGTCCACCCTATCTAACCCTCTGATTATCTTATATGTCTCAATTAAGTCAACTCTCAACCTTCTCTCTAACAAAAACAGCCTCAAGGCCCTCAGCCTTTCCTCACAAGACCTTCTCTCCATGCCAGGCAACTTCCTAGTAAATCTCCACTGAACCCTTTCCAAAGCTTCCACATCCTTCCCATAATGCAGTGACCAGAACTGTACACAGTACTCCAAATACAGCCACACCAGAGGTTTGCACATCTGCAGCATGACCTCATGGTTCCAAAATTCAATCCCTCTACCTATAAAAGCTAACACACCATATGCCTTCTTAATAACTTTATCAACCTGCGTGGCAAATTTCAGGCATTTATGTACATGGATACCGAGATCTCTCTGCTCATCAACACTACCAAGAATCTTACCATAAGCCCAGTACTCTGCATTCCTGTTGCTCCTTCCAAAGTGAATCACCTCACACTTTTCTGCATTAAACTCCATTTGCCAACCCTCAGCCCAGCATCTGCAGCTTGGCAAAAGTGAGGACTGCAGATGCTGGAAACCGGAGTTTAGATCACAGTGGTGCTGGAAAAGCACAGCAGGTCAGGCAACATCCGAGGAGCAGGAAAATCGACGTTTCAGGCAAAAGCTCTTCATAAGCTCTGTAGGTTATCTATGTCCCTCTGTAACTTACTGCATCCTTCAGCACGATCCACAACTCTGTTGACCTTAGTGTCATCCGCAAATTTACAAACCCATCCTTCTACACCCACATCCAGGTCGTTTATAAAAATGACAAACAGCAGTGGACCCAAAACAGATCCTTGCGGTATAACACTAGTAACTGAATTCAAAGATGAACATTTCCCATCAACCACCATCCTCTGTCTTCTTTCAGCTAGTTAATTTCTGATCCAAACCACTAAATCACCCTCAATCTCATGTTTCCATATTTTGTGTAATAGCCTACCGTGGGGAACCTTATCAACGCCTTACTGAAATCCATATACACCACAGCATCTGCTTTATCCTCATCCACCTGTTTGGTCACCTTCTCAAAGAACTCAATAACGTTTGTGAGGCATGGCCTACCCTTCACAAAACCGTGTTGACTATCCCTAATCAAGTTATTCCTATCGAGATGATTATAAATCCTAACTCTTATAACCCTTTCCAACACTTTACCCAGAACTGAAATAAGGCTCACAGGTCTATAATTACCAGGGTTGTCTCTACTCCCCTCCTTGAACAAGGGAACAACATTTGCTTTCCTCCAGTCTTCTGGCACTATTCCTGTCGACAATGACGACATAAAGATCAAAGCCAAAGGCTCAGCAATGCCCTTCCTGGCTTCCCAGAGAATCCTAGGATAAATCACATCCGGCCCAGGGGACTTATCTATTTTTTATACTCTCCAGAATTGCTAACACCTCCTCCTTGTGAACCTCAATCCTATTTCGTCTAGTAGCCTGTATTTCCGTATTCTCCTTGACAACATTTTTTTTGGTGTGAATACTGACGAAAAATACTCATTTAGCGCTTCCCCTATTTTTTCTGACTCCATGCACAACTTCCCACTACAATGCTTGATTGGCCCTAATTGTAGTCTAGTCATTGTATTCTTCCTGATATACCTATAGAAAGCCTTAGGGATTTCCTTGATCCTATCCACCAATGATTTGTCATATCCCCTCCCGGCTCTTCTTAACTCTTTCTTTAGATTTTTCCTGCCTAACATGTAACTCTCAAGCAACCTAACTGAGCCTTCACATCTCATCCTAACATTAGCCTTCTTCTTCTTGACAAGAGATTCAACTTCCTTAGTAAACCACAACTCCCGCATTCAACCACTTCCTCCCTGCCTGACAGGTACATACTTATCAAGGACCCGCAGGAGCTGTTCCTTAAATAAGCTCCATTAAATAGGCACCGTTCCTTAAATGGGTGGCACGATGGCTCAGTGGTTAGCACTGCAGCCTCACAGCACCAGGATCCCAGGTTTGATTCCAGCCTCGGGTGACTGTCTGTGTGGAGTTTGCATGTTCTCCCTGTGTCTGCGTGGGTTTCCTCTGGGTGCTCCAGTTTCCTCCCACAGTCCAAAGATGTGCGGGTCGGGTGAATTGGCCATGCTAAATTGTCCATAGCGTTAGGTGCATCATTCAGAGGGGAATGGGTCTGGGTGGGCTACTTGTCGGTGTGGACTGGTTGGGCCAAAGGGCCTGTTTTCACACTGTAGGGAATCTAATCATTTCAAATGTGCCCATGCCCTGCAGTTTCCCTCTATATAAAGTTCCTTCTTGAAAACATTCATTGTTTTGCCCTCAGCTGCTTTCTATTGTAGAGAATTCCACAGCTTCACCACTCTCTGGGTGAAGATATTGCTCCTTGTCTCTGTCCTAAGTGATCTACCCCATATCTATACACCGTAATCCCTGTTTCTGGATTTCTTGTTTATCGGGAACATCCTGCTACATTTGCCCTGTCTAGTCCTGTTAGAATTTTATAGGTTTCTATAAGACACGCCCACCCCCTCACTCTTCTAATTTCCAGTGAATATAGTCCTAACTGACCCAGTCTCTCTTCAAACGTCAGCCTTGCCATCCCAGGAATCGGTCTACGTTTGGTTTCTAGGAACTCTGGGACTCTTTTTTTCATTCTCACTGACTCATTTAGTGAGTGATCCAGTGACATGGTATCAAAATTTAATGTATTTGTGTTGACAGGTGGGAGATTTGAGAGAAACAGAGTTAGGAGAATTCAACAAATTACTCTGAGTCACAGTTGCTTGCTTGCTGCACAGGTAGTATCTTTACAATGTATATTGCTGGCACCTGTTGTGGATGTGAGAATGACGTCATTGTTTTTACCTCGTTGATTTTAACCCTACTGCGAATCCTCTTGCAAGGATGCCTGCCTTGAAGAAGTTTTCCTCCTCTCTCTACAAGAATCTCAGGGAGTCTCTCTCCCACTGCAACTCCCAGGTCATTTCCTCTGCCCTGAAGCTCTTCCACCTATCCACTCCACCCTCTCCTCCCTGACCTATCACCTTCATCTCCTCCCCCACTGACCTATTGTACTCTATGCTACTCTCTCCCCACCCCCACCCTCCTCTAGCTTATCTCTCCACGCTTCAGGCTCTCTGCCTTTATTCCTGATGAAGGGCTTTTGCCCGAAACGTCGATTTCGAAGCTCCTCGGATGCTGCCTGAATTGCTGTGCTCTTCCAGCACCACTGATCCAGAATCTGGTTTCCAGCATCTGCAGTCATTGTTTTTACCTCGTAGCAAGATGTGTGCCTCCCAAGTTGAGGATTGCTGACCAGCAGTGCAAGCTGCCTGGTAGTGTGACTGCATTAATTGACAAGGCAAGGCTGCTTTGAAAATGCAGCTAAGCACTAAATAGGAAACACTAAGAGAATAAGCGAACATCCCTGAGGTGCAGCCTGTAAGCTGGGTGCCTGTGATTGTGAGCAAAGTGTCTAATGCTAGATGCTGCTGTACCTTGTAATGCAGGGCTATGCTTCCTAAACATGTTGCAATTGAATGAGAGATATGATACGAGGATCCTGAGGAATTGGCTGGGTGTTTGTGGCTGCTGCCTGTGGATCACGCCCTGAGACGCTGTTTGGTGCTGAGTAATATAGACACTCCTAATAGCCAACACTGAGCTGAAGTCACCACCTACCTGCTCTGACTTCCATATCAAGAATTCTCGGTGTCTAGTCAGCTCTTGGCAGATGATAGGATGGGAAACTGCATATTAATGAGGTGAGATGTACAATTAATAAGGTAATTAACAAGCAACAATCCCCTAAATAAGTACAGGTCATTCTCCTATAACCCAAGTTTCCAAATCAACGTGATTTGGCTGTAACACAATTGGTGAATTGGGGAATGATTTTTTTAAAAACGCGAACTCCTGTTGGTTATTACTGATTCCACCCCTAGTTACCTTAAGTCCACTCTAGGTGTCTACTTCAGGTCAAGCAAAAGAGGTTGGATGACAGGGCAAATTTTTTCTGACCTTATTGTTGATGTTTTTGAGGATGTTCTTAGAAATTATTGCAGGAGAAAAGATTTGGATTTCAAGATTCGCCTCATTTTGGACAATGCACCAAAAAGTCCTCCCACCATTGGTGAGCTTTCTGAAAGCATCAAAGTGCTATTTCTACCACTGAACACAACCTCTCTCATTCAACCCATGAACCAGAGTGCAATAGCAGCTTTTAAAGCTTATTATTTAAGGCACACATCAGGAAGCTGATTGCAGCTACTGAGGGGATAATGAGGACAGTATTCTTCAATTTTGGAGGAGCTTAAAGAGTGCTACTGACATCATTATAGAGGCCTGGGGTGATGTCAGTAAGGACTGTTTGCATGCAGTTTGGCAGAAACTTTCCCAGATTTTCTTCATGATTTTAAAGGCATTGAATTGTTAGAGGAGCTTCCAGCAATCAAAGAATATTATGTTGCCCCTGCAAAGCAACTTGGATTTGAAGATGTAGAGACTGATCTACAACAACTTGTTCCTGTGGGGGAAATCAAAGCTCGAGATCAATACGATGAAGTCCAGGATGCAGCATTACGAGAACTTTCCACTTCTGGTTTGTCTTCTATCTGAGGGAAGTTGAGAAGCAGTTGCAGCTCTTAGAAGACGATGACTACAATGTGGAAATAAGCAGGATAGCAGTTTGTGGCATGAAGTCTTATCTGGCAGCCTAGAAACAGCTTCTTCATGAAAGAAGAAAGATAGCAAAGCAGAAAAACTAGATGCCTTTTTTAACCCAACCCTCAAGAAACAGCCTGAGGACAATGAACTACAGGCATCCACTTCTTTTGTCATAAGCCTGCACCCAGAACTGCACCCGAAAGTAATGATGATACTGATGATGACCCTCAGTCTCTGTCTTATTACAGTGCTGTACCTCAGTAAATTCAGAAACCCTTAAAGTGTTAAACTTAATGTATTATTTCATTAAAATATATGATTTTAACATTTATTTAGACTGTGCTATTGTTTGAGTTAGGCGAACTACTATTTTTGTTTCGATTTTTACTGATATTTTTGGACATTCGCTCCAACCCCTGTTCTTCCCATAGGCACCTTTATTTATATTGCGCGACTTTCTATAATACAAGGTGGCACAAGAATGTAACTATCACGTTATAGGAGAACAGGTTGTAACTTGTCACTGCCCAGGGAGAAACTCACCTCGACAAGCAGAAATAGGTCTCGGCATCTGTTTAGTGGGATTTTGCCAAATTTTTCGCCAGAACCACATTGTTTACAACATTACAGAGGTACCTCGATTATCCAAAGGCCACAGGTGGGGAGTATTTCGTTCTTGTTCAGTTAATCGAATACTGGATAATCAAATGCTGAATAACATACTTTAGCCACGCATCGGGACCTTGTGATCTTGTTTGGATATTCCAAAATTCAGATAATCAAATGCCAGATAATCGAAATTCCTCTGTATAAGACTTTGCCTATAATGTCCCATATAATCAGGGGCTGTGTGCTACAGTGATAATATCCCTACCTTTGATTCAGGAGTTCTGGGTTCAAGTCCCAGATTTGTGTCACAACATCTTGATTAAAGAATAACAATAATATCCATTATCCATCCAGTGTAATAAAATGTACTTACTCAACAATGTTGTAATATACTATGAATTACACTAATGACCAAATTAAAATGATCAGTTTGGCTTGTTGCTTGTTGGATGCTACTTATATTTATGCAGTCTCGAAAACAGAAAAGACATGATCAGACATTGTGCTTTTTTTCTGAATCAAGCAAAGGCCTGGCAGCCATCCATTTACTGCTGCATTCACCATGGCCCTGCCTCAACTAATCAAAGTTGACTTCTAATCAATCAGCAGCCTTTTTCTCATGCAGTATAAATTGTTGTTCCTTTTGCAATTTGGCATTCTTGCATCTGTCCTGATGAGTGTAAGATGAAAAACTTCGACAGCATGTCTCTGTTTCCAGCAATAATGGCCTTGTTCAACTAGTTTTGATGTTTTTAAATTCAGTATAACCCTTTATAAATTTTCTATATCTTTAACTCTTCATTTGAGTAGTTGCCCCAGTTAGACTTATCTAATTAATGCTTCATTGTTATCACGGAAAGTCCAGCTAAATATATTGGTTTTTCAGTGACAGGAAAATAAATAGAGGGGATGATAACTTTAACCTCTCTCATGATCCTGTTCGTGGTTTGCACCATCAGGAAAACCAAAGCAATCCAAATTCTTTGATTATTCAATCAATAATAGAGCAATGCAGCATTTTAATATGTGTCACTGGCTTGGTGGATAGCTGTTAGGATGTTTGTTTGACACTTGGGAATTGAAATCCTTTTGTGTAATAGGGGAGAAAGCTAACCTGTCCTAACAGTGTGATGTAGCACTGGTGCAGGAGAGTGTGTGTTTATTGAACTTTCCTCAGATGTAATAGAGGTTATAGCATGAAAACAAAGTAATGGGATTTATTTTTTTAAATGTTATTTTTCAGGAATTGTCCCAGCACTTTTTCCAGATGAGGAGAAGGAGCCCATTTTAGGACAGATAAGAGATGAAGCTATGAAAGCTGGTGCTAGTCCAGCAAAAGAGAGTATCTGGCAATATTTTGTTAATAAGAGTGCCAATAACCTGCACATTGTAATGGGTATGTCACCCGTTGGTGAAACACTCAGGACACGATGCAGAAACTTTCCAGGTCTGTGAAACTTGTTTGATTGTTTGGTCAGGACTTTACAGTATTGTAATACGTATTTCAAGATCAGCTTTGGTATTGACATCAACTAAAGTTAGACATGGTGATTAACCTGCAATCAAAAGGGCTGGTGTGACATTCTTTAAATGACGGACTTTATTTCAGAGGAAGTAACAAGATGAACTATATAATTATTTCAATACTGCATGTTGCGCCATTCAAAAAATATGATTAGCATTGGTGTGGTCACTGTGGGAGTATGGGTGAGGACACTGAGGGTGAGGGGGGGGGGGGAGTGAGGGCGGGGAGACTGAGGGTGGGAAGAGCGTGGGCAAGGGAGGAGTGGGTGAGGAGAGTGTTAGTGAGGGAGCGACGACAAGGCAAATGTGGGTGTGGAGAGAATGTGATGGGAGGAGAGAGAATGGAGGGGAGAAAGATTGTGAGGGTGGGGGCAAGTGTAGGTGAGTGTGTGATGGGGTAATTAATCAGACAGGAGGGTGCAGACCCCACTCTGTCAACAGCAGTCTCAGCCACAACCAAATGAGCCCTTTAAATTGAAGCTGAATGGACAGCATCCTCATTCTGGTACTGCTAGTATTAACCCCAGGCCCAAGAGAAGGAGTTCACCAGACAGGGAGCACACTGAGCTAATCCTGGCACAGTCAGTGGGCTGATGCAGGGAGATGGCCAGAAGAGTTCCCATGCTCAAGGGCACTTAGTGTCTGATTGAAGCAACCAGTAACAGGAACATGAAGGTCCATTTACCAGTTTCTGGTGACCCTCTTCCCTGTAATCCCCTATCTGTCATTATTCACAACTGCACCCCTCCACCCACTCAAATACAGTTCACCTTCCCCTTCCCCAAAGCACACACATTAACTCCCACTGTCCTGGGTGACTCCCTGCTGGATACTAATGAATTACCAGCCTCTGATTGGCCAACAGTTCTTGACAGGCACGATTTCCACCCCAGGACCCTTTATCGTCTGAGAAAAGCCTGACTACTAGGATGGAGTGGCACAAGATGTGGTGAACCTTTCTGAATAGAGGCAACACGTGGCTGGAGACAAAGGCCTGTCTCCTCCAATAGATTGTACCCAAAATCTTATAGAACTTTGAATAATCCACTAACTTTAAAACAAAAGAACATGGTAACATAGAGGCTATATTATTGAAGGAATGAAGGCTAAGAATATCTAGAAAGCTTCAGTTTGCATGACATCATGGTATTTTGAGAATTTGAATTTACTTTTTTCATTAAATCTGGAAATAAGGAAATCTGACTGCGAAATTAAAAAACTCAGCTGGTTAATTAATCTTCTTCAGTGAAGCAAACCTGCTATCCATACCCAAACTGAGTCTTTATGTGACCACGGTCCCCCACGAGCATCTTCCCTATCCTTTGAAGTATCTTTGAGTACAGAACTTCAAAAAGACCAAATAAATATGAGTGCCCAACTTCCAATTTCCAAGAACAAATTTAGAAAAACAGCTAACAATGATTTTTCAAAAGTATGAAAGTTTGATTTCCAGACTGTTTCTTTAGGCTTAGAACATAGAACGTTACAGCGCAGTACAGGCCATTCGGCCCTCGATGTTGCGCCAACATGCAAAATTAATCTGATGCCCATTTAACCTACACTGTTCCATTATTACCCATATGTATGTCCAATGCCCATTTAAGTGCCCTTAACATCGGCGAGTCTACTACTGTTGCAGGCAGGCAGTTCCACACCCCTACTACCCTCTGAGTAAAGAAACTACCCCTGATATCTGTCTTAAATCTAACACTCCTCAATTTAAAGCTATGTTCCTCATGTTAGTCTTCACCATCTGAGGAAAAAGCTTCTCACTGTTCACTCTACCTAACCCTCCGATTATCTTATATGTCTTGATTAAGTCACCTCTCAACCTTCTTCTTTCCAATGAAAACAACCTCAGTTCCCTCAACCTTTCCTTGTCAGACCTTCCTTCCATACCAGGCGACATCCTAGTAAATCTCCTCTGAACCCTTTCCAAAGTTTCCACGTCCGTCCTATAATGCGGCGACCAGAACTGGATGCATACTCTAAGTTTGGCCGTACCAGTGTCTTGTACAGCTTAAGCATGACCGTGTGGCTCCGAAATGCAATCCCCCTACCAATAAACGCCAACATACCATCTGGCTTCTTAACAACCCTATCAACCCGGGTGGAATTTTCAGAAATTTCAGAGATTTATGCACCTGAACACTGAGATCTCTCTGTTCATCTATACTGCCAAGAATTTTACCATTAGCCCAATACTCTGCATTCATGTTACTTCTTCCAAAGTGAACTGCCTCACACTTTTACCACTTTTCAGCCCAGCTCTGCATCTTATCTATATCCCTCTGTAACCCACAAGATCCTTCAGCACTATCCATAACTCTGCAAATTTACTAACCCATTCCTTCTATGCCCACATCCAGATCATTTGTAAAAGTGACAAACGACAGTGGCCCCAAAAGAGATCCTTGCGGCACACCACTAGTAACTGAGCTCCAAGATGAACATTTCCCATCAACCAACACCCTCTGTCTAATTTCAGCTAGCCAATTTCTGATCCAAACCACTAAATCTCCTGAAACTCTATTTTGTGCAATAGCCTACCATGTGGAACCTTATCAAATGCATTACTGAAGTCCATAAACACCACATCAACTACCTTACCTTCATCCACCTGTTTTGTCACTTCTTGAAGACCTCAATAAGGTTAGTTAGGCATGACCCACACTTCACAAAACCATGTTGATTATCCCTAATTAAATTATCCCTCTCCAGATGATTATAAGTCCTATCTCTTATAACCTTTTCCAACACCTTACCCACAACCTAGGTAAGGCTCACTGGCCTATAATTACCAGGTTTGTGCAACTCCCCTTCTTAACAAGGAAACAACATTTGCTATCCTCCAGTCTTCTGTCGACAATGATGACATAAAGATTGAAGCCAAAGGCTCTGCAATCTCCTCACTAGCTTCCCAGAGAATCCAAGGATAAATCCCATCTGGCCCCAGGGTCTTATCTATTTTCATATCTTCCAAAATTGCTAAAACCTCCCCTTTGTCAACCTCAATCCCATCTAATCTTGTAGCTTGTATCTCCGTTGTGAGAAACGAAGCCCACTCACTTCAATAATTTCAGTCCGAGACAAGATCTGGATCAGTAGTGTCATTTATTTTGCTCTTGCAAGAGAGGTGTGGTGTCTACTGTGTACAAAGGCAGTCGTGCACACACACACTGAATTCAACTAGTACACAATATTTATGTAATTTGTTTCCCTTCTCTCCTCCCATTGCTTCTCCCCTGTTTACATCTCCCATTCTCTAAGACCAGTGCCCATTACTCTTGTTTATCTCTTGTCTTATCCGGCCCTGTCTGTGACAAAATGCTTATTTCTGGCCTCACAAGGCCGTTTGACCACCTCCCTCTGTGGTCCATTGTTAGGTATATCCTCCTTTACTACCATCCGTTTCCCTTATTTGTTATGACCTCATGACTCCTTGATTGTGGTTTGTTCTTGTTTTTGCAGAAGCGGGAAACAGATGCTTATAACTACTGTTTGTATAGGCATATCTAGCTTAACCCCCTCCCCTCACAGCACCTTATCTATTTGTCTGTAACATCTACCATTGTTTGCAGGCACACTTCATTCTTGCATGCACATTTTAGCTAATACAAAAACAATTATGTATTTCCTTCACATAATTTTCATTCTTGTTGACTCAGCTCTTGGCTGAAACAATTATACACTGGTGTGAGTTCATTTACTTTGCATAAGTAATTATGATTGCAGAAGTAACACTACTTTACCTATATCCCACATCCGTATTCTCACTAACATTGCTCTTTTCCAATGTGAATACTGACGAAAAGTATTCATTAAGCGCTTCCCCTATGTTCTCAGATTCCACACACAACTTTGCACTACTATCTTTGATTGGCCCTAATCTTGCTCTACTCATTCTTTTATTCCTGATATACATGTAGAAAGCATTGTGATTACTTCTGTTTGCATCTAGATATCCTATTGCCATTTGATTTCATATTTATTGAATGTCTCAATTTTAACAGCACAATATTCAGTTTACGATCGTCAAGATTGATCTTTGATATTCACATGTTCCCACAGCCTGTCTGAGCCACTTACATTATTCTATAAATCAAATGTGCAGTTCTTTTAATTGAAAGAGATTTCTTTGTCCCAGGTTTGGTGAACAACACTGGGATCGACTGGTTTTTACCTTGGCCTCCTCAGGCTCTGCTTGCAGTTGCACAGTCATTCCTAGGTGAGAATGGAACACTTTGCTAATCGATTGAACAATATACACCAGAATGGATTTTTAAAGCAGTTAAAACCATTCCCTGATGAATTCTAGGTCCCAACCTCATGTTACTCTCAGAACACTATTTTTAAATTTAAATGGACTGACCAGGTGGTAGATGAATTTAGCAGTTCGTTATAAATGCTGAGCATCTCCAGAAGACAGGAGCTACCTGTCTGGCACAGCCTCAAAAGCAGACAATAGCAATTCTGCAGCTGATGGTGCCTTTCCATGGAGAACAGCATGTTCAGGAAAGGGCTTGGAGGGTAAACGAGCATGTCATGGACACCAGATTGAGGTACAATACTAAATGTATACCTAATTGGCTCTTCAAATGTCACCAAAATACATAGATAAAAACTGATATGTTGGTTCTTCCTTTGGAACCAGGGAGACAAATGGTAAATCTGAACAGCAACACTTAATAACAGTCCCAGGTTCCACCCCTCCAAGCCACCTGACAAGCTGGCATAAAGAGATAGCACCTCCAACTTAGTTCAGAACAGAAACAAATTTTATTTTACTCTACTGTCATGCATCAAATTGCTCAACATTATTTGGAGCAGGGTTTGAAAATCCTACTCTATTCCAAACATCCCCTTAAAATTTCATTAATATGTTAAAGGAGATGATAATTGGCAGCAAGTGGCTTTTCTATAACCTCCCCCATCCCCCACAGGCCTTTTAAAAATTGCAAAAGCTTTCAGGTGGCAGGGTGCAGTTCCACCCTGTGGGAAAGAGGCTGTTAAATCATGGCCATAGCTGTGCCTGCACCACCAGCAATTGAAACCCTGACTCACTGTTTCTTATACATAAATCATACATTGGTCAAGTCAATATGATATTTATTAATGATCTCATCTTGTTTGTGCCAAGTTAGCTAAATAATTACAAGTTCTTAAAGCCACAGATTCATACAAGAGCATTTTACATTGCTATCCTTTGCAATGCTAGTTGTGCTGTTGAGAGTGAAGTAACTATAAAGGTTGGATACATACTAATGATCGTTTACTTGTTATTTTTCTTTGCAGGAAAGAATCCAATGATTCCTAGTGATCAATTTGAGAATGTGATAGACCATGTAGTTATGGTGCATGGGTCTGTCGAAAAGTACAGCCTGCTATTCTTGCAGAAGCTAAGGCGCAGCAATTATGTCACTCCAAAAAACTACCTGGACTTCATCCATACATATGCCAGATTACTGGATGAGAAGGATCAATTTATTTTGGGTAGGGGATTACCTTTTGATGAAAGAAGGAATACTCAGACTAGATGTTTGAGGAAATTTGGTCATAAAGAAAACAATTAATTAATTTTAAATAAATTGGTCAAAAAAATTTGATTGAAAGCTTCCAAATTATGAGGCATCTGGACAAAATAGGTGGAGAGAAACTGTTCCCACTCATAAAGATGAAGAACCATGAGTAAAAGTTTAAAGTGCTTTGCAAAAGAGGCAAATGCAAGGTAAGAAAAACCATTTTCGCACACCAAATGGTCCAGATTTGGAATGCATTGCATGGAGGTGTGGTGGAGGCAGGTACAACTGAGGCATTCAACAAGGTATTGGATGTTTATTTTAATAGAAACAACTTACAAGATTGTGAGAGAAAGACAAGAGATTGGCGCTAAGAGAAAATGCTCAGAGAACTGGTGCAGTCACAGTGGGCTTATATAGCCCGTCCGCTCTGTAATAATTGATTTGTGCCAACATTTACTCTTAACTCTAAATTTGTTTGCAAAATACGAACATTTGTTTAATTGTCATAGAGTCATAGAGATGTACAGCACAGAAACAGACCCTTCGGTCCAACTCGTCCATGCCGACCAGGTATCCCAACCCAATCTAGTCCCACCTGCCAGCACCTGGCCCATATCCCTCCAAACCCTTCCTATTCATATACCCATCCAGATGCCTTTTAAATATTGCAATTGTACCAGCCTCTATCACTTCTTCTGGCAGCTCATTCCATACACGCACTACACTCTGCATGAAAAAGTTGCCCCTTAGGTCTCTTTTATATCTTTCTCCTCTCATCCTAAACCTATGCCCTCTAGTTCTGGACTCCCCCAACCCAAAGGAAAAGGCTTTGTCTATTCATATCCCTCATGATTTTGTAAACCTATATAAGGTCACCCCTCAGCCTCCGACGCTCCAGGAAAAACAGCCCCAGCCTATTCAACCTCTCCCTATAGTTCAAATCCTCCAACCCTGGCTATATTCTTGTAAATCTTTTCTGAACCCTTTCAAGTTTCACAACATCTTTCCGATAGGAAGGAGACCAGAATTACATACAATATTCCAACAGTGGCCTAACCAATGTCCTGTACAGCCACACATGACCTCCCAACTCCTGTACTCAATACTCTGAGCAATAAAGGAAAGCATACCACATGCCTTCTTCACTATCCTATCTACCTGCGACTCCACTTTCAAAGAGCTACGAACCTGCACTCCAAGGTTTCTTTGTTCAGCAACACTCCCTAGGACCTTACCATTAAGTGTATAAGTCCTCCTAAGATTTGCTTTCCCAAAATGCAGCACCTCACATTTATCTAAGTTAAACTCCATCTGCCACTTCTCAGCCTACTGGCCCATCTGGTCAAGATCCTGTGTAATCTGAGATAACCTTCTTTTCTGTCCACTACACCTCCAATTTTGGTGTCATCTACAAATGTACTAACCATACCTCTTATGCTCACATCCAAATCATTTATATAAAGTAGAGGGCCCAGCACTGATCCTTGTGGCACTCCACTGGTTACAGGCCTCCAGTCTGGAAACAACCCTCCACCACCTCCCTCTGTCTTCTACCTTTGAGCCAGTTCTGTATCCAAATGGTTAGTTCTCCCTGTAGTCCATGTGATCTAACCTTGCTTCCCTTGAGGAACCTTGTCAAATGCCTTACTGAAGTCCATATAGATCGCCTCCACCATTCTGCCCTCATTAATCAATTCCCGACTCAGGCGACTGACTGTGTGGAGTTTGCACGTTCTCCCTGTGTCTGCGTGGGTTTCCTCCGGGTGCTCCGGTTTCCTCCCACAGTCCAAAGATGTGCAGGTCAGGTGAATTGGCCATGCTAAATTGCCCGTAGTGTTAGGTAAAGGGATAAATGTAGGGGTATGGGTGGGTTGCGCTTCGCGGGTCGGTGTGGACTTGTTGGGCCAAAGGGCCTGTTTCCACACTAAGTAATCTAATCTAATCTAATCTAATCTAATCTAATCCTCTTTGTTATTTCTTCAAAAAACTCAATCAAGTTTGTGAGACATGATTTCCTATGCATAAAGCCATGATGATTATCCCTAATCAGTCCTTGCCTTTCCAAATACATGTACATCCTGTCCCTCAGGATTCCCTCCAACAACGTGCCCATCATCGATGTTAGGATCATTGGTCTATAGGCTTGTCCTTACCACTTTTCTTAAACAGTGGCACCAAGTTAGCCAACCTCCAGTCTTCCAGCACCTCACCTGTGACTATCGATGATACAAATATCTCAGTAAGAGGCCCAGCAATCACTTCCTTAGCTTCCCACAGAGTTCTAGGGTACACCTGATTAGGTCCTGAGGATTTATCCACTTTTATGCGTTTCAAGACACCCAGCACTTCCTCCTCTGTAATATGAGTATTTTTCAAGATGTCACCATATATTTCCCTACATTCTGTATCTTCCACGTCCCTTTCCACAGTAAACACTGATGCAAAATACTCATTTAGTATCTCTCCATCTCCTGCAGCTCCACACAAAGGCCACCTTGCTGATCTTTGAGGGGCCCTATTCTCTCCCTAGTCACCCTTTTGTCCTTAATGTATTTGTACAAACCTTTTGGATTCTCCTTAACACTATTTGCCAAAGCTATCTCATGTCCCCTTTTTGCCCTCCTGACTTCTCTCTTAAGTGTATTCCTACTGCCTTTATACTCTTCTAAGGATTCACTCGATCTATCCTGTCTATACCTGACATATGCTTCCTTCTTTTTCTTAACCAAAACCTCAATTTCTTTAGTCATCCAGCATTCCCTATACCTACCAGCCTTTCCTTTCACCCGAACAGGAATATACTTTCTCTGGTCTCTCGTTATCTAATTCCTGAAGGCTTCCCATTTTCCAGCCGTCCCTTTACCTGCGAACATCTGCCTCTAGTCAGTTTTTGAAAGTTCTTGCCTAAGACTGTCAAAATTGGCCTTTCTCCAATTTAGAACTTCAACTTTTAAATCTGGTCTATCCTTTTCCATCATTATTTCAAACCAATAGAATTATGGTCACTGGCCCCAAAGTGCTCCCCCACTGACACCTCAGTCACCTTCCCTGCCTTATTTCCCAAGAGTAGGTCAAGTTTTGCACCTTCTCTAGTAGGTACATCCACATACTGAATCAGAAAATTTTCTTGTACACACTTAACAAATTCCTCTCCATCTAACCCTTAACACTATGGCAGTCCCAGTCTATGTTTGGAAAGTTAAAATCCTGTACCATAATTACCCTATTATTCTTATAGATAACTGAGATCTCCTTACAAATTTATTTCTCAATTTCCCTCTGACTATTAGGGGGTCTATAATACAATCCCAGTAAGGTGATCATCCCTTTCTTATTTCTCAATTCCACCAAAATAATTTCTCTGGATGTATTTCCAGGAATATCCTCCCTCAGCATAGCTGTAATGCTATCCCTTATCAAAAACGCCACTCCTCCTCCTCTCTTGCCTCCCCTTCTGCCCTTCCTGTAGCATTTGTATCCTGGAACATTAAGCTGCCAGTCCTGTCCATCCCTGAGCCATGTTTCTGTAATTGCTATGATATCCCAGTCCCATGTTCCTAACCATGCCCTGTGCTCATCTGCCTTCCCTGTTCGACCTCTTGCATTTGTGCCAATATTTAATTAAACTATGGAGAAAACATCATAATTTCCATATACTGCCATCTACAGCAAAAACTTTCCTGACTACAGAATCATTACAGAAAAGTATCAATAATGCTTCACAGACAAAAAGAGATGCTGGATCAGAAATTGGGGAGGGGTGTGGTGGTGATGGGAGAGAGATGTGCAGCGGTGACCAAAAGGTAATCAATGATGTGAGTTTTAAGGAAGGTTTGTAGCTGAGTTCTCCAGGAGTTGGTGATGGGTCTGTTGCGTTTTTGATACATGTTATCTAGACTTTAGTATGCAAGGAACAATTTCCATGTTTGTGCTTAACGCTGGAATGTGTGAGGTGTTGCATTTTGGAAGGAGTACTCAGTAAATGACAGGATACTAAAAGCTCAGAGAAACAGAGGATCTTGGGTGTCTGGAATGCCCTGCCTGGGAGGGTAGTTGAGGCAAGTAACCTAACAACCTTTAAGAAGTACTTGGATGAGCACTAGAAATGTCACAACATTCAAGGCTGTGCACATAGTGCTAGAAGATAGAACTTGACTAA